>NW_026608864.1:0-50370 GCF_029499605.1 Hyla sarda | reverse complement strand
CGACATCACCAAACAGCTCCATAGTCACATACACAGCAAAGGAGAGATGTTGTTTACACCTAGTGATGTCAGTGGTATTGAGTGACATCACAGCACAGTGCTAAGGCTCCTGGGCCTGGACACAGCAGCGGCTGCAATATCTCAACGGAGAATACGTTTATATCTATGTGTGTGTGTGCGCATATATATATATATATATATATATATATATATATATATATATTTCTCCGCCGAAATCACTTTTAAACCCATTTCCACCTTTTTTTCCCTTCTCTTCCTCTTACTTTTTTTTCACGTTTTTTTACGTTTTTCTCCTTTTCGCCTCTTTTCTGGGCGTATTATTCTTCTTTTTCTTCTTTTTTTTCGTCTAATGCATACCCCATCAGTGCAGCAATGCTTATTCAATACCGCCAGCAGATGGAGACACTGGGGGATAATTTTCTAAGGATTTATACTGATTTTTCCTGTCTGAATTTGTCGCGCAGAAAGTTGCAGGCCAAATATGTGTGACATTTCTGCGACTTTAGCTTCTAGAGCATTTTTACAACATTATACATAGGTGCTAAATACATAAAAAGCGACTGTTCAGCGACAGACAAGTCGCATCGGCTGAAAGTAGGCCAGAATGTCAGTCCATGTTGGAGCAGGTTTAGATACAGTCTAAAGCATAGATCTCAAAGTCTGTGCACAGAATTTAGCAAGGGCCTCGCACCTTCTGATGCATCAGGTAGGTGCACAATAGCATAGCCTAACCCTCTGTACTTTGGTCTATATTGATGCGGGACATAGACAGCCAGCTGATGACCAATCCATTAGTGCAATGGATGGCTGGAAGCATTTGTCTTTGCCTTTGCAATACCACAGAAGCAATGCATGGTCAATGTACAGCAATGACACACCTGTGTGAACAGCCAGGAGACCCCCCCCCCCCCCCCCATGTTATGTTACATAGTTACATAGTTAGTACGGTCGAAAAAAGACATATGTCCATCAAGTTCAACCAGGGAATTAAGGGGTAGGGGTGTGGCGCGATATTGGGGAAGGGATGAGATTTTATATTTCTTCATAAGCATTAATCTTATTTTGTCAATTAGGAACATTCAGCACCCACCCGCTATCAAGGCAGCTGCCTATCATGTCATGCCCTACCTGCACAGGTGTGCTGGCTACTCAAATGATCCAATTAAGGAGGCCATTTAGTCAGCAGCAGCAGAAGTCCTGTGCCTGGACGCTCCAACAGGGGCCAGACACAAGCAGAAGCAGAAGCAGCAGAAGCAGCAGCAGCACCACCTTTTGTTTTTTGGCTGCAGCAGCAGCAAGGCCCACAGGGCTGGCTAGCTGGCTAGCCAGCAAGCAGGTAGCAATGAAAGTAGGAATCTTTCTTTTTAACCCTGTAAGGGGGTGGTGCACTGTACCCGAAGATACTGCCATATCGGGTCAATGCATAGGGCGACGGAAGCAAGCTTCGAAATCGGCCCCCGTTCTCAAAAATCCATTTAATATATGGTCCCCAGATAGGGGACGTATCAGATATTAAACTGATAAGAACAGATACTACACTTGATCTTAGCCAAAAGGCCGAGAAGCGATAACCGTGAAAGGGGCGGGCCCAACAAGGTCCCCTTCATGGGCACTATCACTGCTTGCTGTCAGGGAGGCTGCCAGACAATTTTCCATGCACACTCTGGGCTGGGGGGCAGTCAACCACCAGTACACACAGCAGAACCTAAACCCATACCATTATTGCTAAGCAGCAAGACAGGGGCCCATTGCACTCCCACGGGGCCTTTTTAAATGCAATCCATAACCCGGATTTGCCAGGAACCCTTCTTTCTCCTCCTACTTGCATGTGACACTGGGCTTAGGATCTGCATAGGAAACACACACACAAGCACACACCTACCTTTGTTGCCTGCAGATGCCTCCTTGGCTGTCCCCAAACGGTATCAAACCAACACCCACGGGAAGCTGTAAGCATAGAGGACATGCCTGCACCCCATTGGACTTACCTGTGTGGGTTAAATCCGGGTTATTTGACAACCTATGGCGGTGATGGTTCTGCTCAGGCAGAGCAGTGCTGATGCTCCTCATAAAGCTGTCGCTGCTGTGAAGGTTCTAGGTGACATCACAAATCCCTATGGTTACATACACAACAAAGCTGGGTTGTTGTTGTTTACACTCTGCAAGGCCTGTGGAAGTGAGTGACATCATAGCACTGTAGTTCTGAGGGTTCAAGATGGATGCAACAATCTCCTGTTGCTTCTATGAAGGCCGTAATAGACGACATCACCAAACAGCTCCATAGTCACATACACAGCAAAGGAGAGATGTTGTTTACACCTAGTGATGTCAGTGGTATTGAGTGACATCACAGCACAGTGCTAAGGCTCCTGGGCCTGGACACAGCAGCGGCTGCAATATCTCAACGGAGAATACGTTTATATCTATGTGTGTGTGTGCGCATATATATATATATATATATATATATATATATATATATATTTCTCCGCCGAAATCACTTTTAAACCCATTTCCACCTTTTTTTCCCTTCTCTTCCTCTTACTTTTTTTTCACGTTTTTTTACGTTTTTCTCCTTTTCGCCTCTTTTCTGGGCGTATTATTCTTCTTTTTCTTCTTTTTTTTCGTCTAATGCATACCCCATCAGTGCAGCAATGCTTATTCAATACCGCCAGCAGATGGAGACACTGGGGGATAATTTTCTAAGGATTTATACTGATTTTTCCTGTCTGAATTTGTCGCACAGAAAGTTGCAGGCCAAATATGTGTGACATTTCTGCGACTTTAGCTTCTAGAGCATTTTTACAACATTATACATAGGTGCTGAATACATAAAAAGCGACTGTTCAGCGACAGACAAGTCGCATCGGCTGAAAGTAGGCCAGAATGTCAGTCCATGTTGGAGCAGGTTTAGATACAGTCTAAAGCATAGATCTCAAAGTCTGTGCACAGAATTTAGCAAGGGCCTCGCACCTTCTGATGCATCAGGTAGGTGCACAATAGCATAGCCTAACCCTCTGTACTTTGGTCTATATTGATGCGGGACATAGACAGCCAGCTGATGACCAATCCATTAGTGCAATGGATGGCTGGAAGCATTTGTCTTTGCCTTTGCAATACCACAGAAGCAATGCATGGTCAATGTACAGCAATGACACACCTGTGTGAACAGCCAGGAGACCCCCCCCCATGTTATGTTACATAGTTACATAGTTAGTACGGTCGAAAAAAGACATATGTCCATCAAGTTCAACCAGGGAATTAAGGGGTAGGGGTGTGGCGCGATATTGGGGAAGGGATGAGATTTTATATTTCTTCATAAGCATTAATCTTATTTTGTCAATTAGGAACATTCAGCACCCACCCGCTATCAAGGCAGCTGCCTATCATGTCATGCCCTACCTGCACAGGTGTGCTGGCTACTCAAATGATCCAATTAAGGAGCCCATTTAGTCAGCAGCAGCAGAAGTCCTGTGCCTGGACGCTCCAACAGGGGCCAGACACAAGCAGAAGCAGAAGCAGCAGAAGCAGCAGCAGCACCACCTTTTGTTTTTTGGCTGCAGCAGCAGCAAGG
Source organism: Hyla sarda (assembly GCF_029499605.1). Classification (NCBI taxonomy): domain Eukaryota; kingdom Metazoa; phylum Chordata; class Amphibia; order Anura; family Hylidae; genus Hyla; species Hyla sarda. Next base: position 46,778 of record NW_026608864.1, on the reverse strand, counting down.
CCCACAGGGCTGGCTAGCTGGCTAGCCAGCAAGCAGGTAGCAATGAAAGTAGGAATCTTTCTTTTTAACCCTGTAAGGGGGTGGTGCACTGTACCCGAAGATACTGCCATATCGGGTCAATGCATAGGGCGACGGAAGCAAGCTTCGAAATCGGCCCCCGTTCTCAAAAATCCATTTAATATATGGTCCCCAGATAGGGGACGTATCAGATATTAAACTGATAAGAACAGATACTACACTTGATCTTAGCCAAAAGGCTGAGAAGCGATAACCGTGAAAGGGGCGGGCCCAACAAGGTCCCCTTCATGGGCACTATCACTGCTTGCTGTCAGGGAGGCTGCCAGACAATTTTCCATGCACACTCTGGGCTGGGGGGCAGTCAACCACCAGTACACACAGCAGAACCTAAACCCATACCATTATTGCTAAGCAGCAAGACAGGGGCCCATTGCACTCCCACGGGGCCTTTTTAAATGCAATCCATAACCCGGATTTGCCAGGAACCCTTCTTACTCCTCCTACTTGCATGTGACACTGGGCTTAGGATCTGCATAGGAAACACACACACAAGCACACACCTACCTTTGTTGCCTGCAGATGCCTCCTTGGCTGTCCCCAAACGGTATCAAACCAACACCCACGGGAAGCTGTAAGCATAGAGGACATGCCTGCACCCCATTGGACTTACCTGTGTGGGTTAAATCCGGGTTATTTGACAACCTATGGCGGTGATGGTTCTGCTCAGGCAGAGCAGTGCTGATGCTCCTCATAAAGCTGTCGCTGCTGTGAAGGTTCTAGGTGACATCACAAATCCCTATGGTTACATACACAACAAAGCTGGGTTGTTGTTGTTTACACTCTGCAAGGCCTGTGGAAGTGAGTGACATCATAGCACTGTAGTTCTGAGGGTTCAAGATGGATGCAACAATCTCCTGTTGCTTCTATGAAGGCCGTAATAGACGACATCACCAAACAGCTCCATAGTCACATACACAGCAAAGGAGAGATGTTGTTTACACCTAGTGATGTCAGTGGTATTGAGTGACATCACAGCACAGTGCTAAGGCTCCTGGGCCTGGACACAGCAGCGGCTGCAATATCTCAACGGAGAATACGTTTATATCTATGTGTGTGTGTGCGCATATATATATATATATATATATATATATATATATATATATATATATTTCTCCGCCGAAATCACTTTTAAACCCATTTCCACCTTTTTTTCCCTTCTCTTCCTCTTACTTTTTTTTCACGTTTTTTTACGTTTTTCTCCTTTTCGCCTCTTTTCTGGGCGTATTATTCTTCTTTTTCTTCTTTTTTTTCGTCTAATGCATACCCCATCAGTGCAGCAATGCTTATTCAATACCGCCAGCAGATGGAGACACTGGGGGATAATTTTCTAAGGATTTATACTGATTTTTCCTGTCTGAATTTGTCGCACAGAAAGTTGCAGGCCAAATATGTGTGACATTTCTGCGACTTTAGCTTCTAGAGCATTTTTACAACATTATACATAGGTGCTGAATACATAAAAAGCGACTGTTCAGCGACAGACAAGTCGCATCGGCTGAAAGTAGGCCAGAATGTCAGTCCATGTTGGAGCAGGTTTAGATACAGTCTAAAGCATAGATCTCAAAGTCTGTGCACAGAATTTAGCAAGGGCCTCGCACCTTCTGATGCATCAGGTAGGTGCACAATAGCATAGCCTAACCCTCTGTACTTTGGTCTATATTGATGCGGGACATAGACAGCCAGCTGATGACCAATCCATTAGTGCAATGGATGGCTGGAAGCATTTGTCTTTGCCTTTGCAATACCACAGAAGCAATGCATGGTCAATGTACAGCAATGACACACCTGTGTGAACAGCCAGGAGACCCCCCCCATGTTATGTTACATAGTTACATAGTTAGTACGGTCGAAAAAAGACATATGTCCATCAAGTTCAACCAGGGAATTAAGGGGTAGGGGTGTGGCGCGATATTGGGGAAGGGATGAGATTTTATATTTCTTCATAAGCATTAATCTTATTTTGTCAATTAGGAACATTCAGCACCCACCCGCTATCAAGGCAGCTGCCTATCATGTCATGCCCTACCTGCACAGGTGTGCTGGCTACTCAAATGATCCAATTAAGGAGGCCATTTAGTCAGCAGCAGCAGAAGTCCTGTGCCTGGACGCTCCAACAGGGGCCAGACACAAGCAGAAGCAGAAGCAGCAGAAGCAGCAGCAGCACCACCTTTTGTTTTTTGGCTGCAGCAGCAGCAAGGCCCACAGGGCTGGCTAGCTGGCTAGCCAGCAAGCAGGTAGCAATGAAAGTAGGAATCTTTCTTTTTAACCCTGTAAGGGGGTGGTGCACTGTACCCGAAGATACTGCCATATCGGGTCAATGCATAGGGCGACGGAAGCAAGCTTCGAAATCGGCCCCCGTTCTCAAAAATCCATTTAATATATGGTCCCCAGATAGGGGACGTATCAGATATTAAACTGATAAGAACAGATACTACACTTGATCTTAGCCAAAAGGCCGAGAAGCGATAACCGTGAAAGGGGCGGGCCCAACAAGGTCCCCTTCATGGGCACTATCACTGCTTGCTGTCAGGGAGGCTGCCAGACAATTTTCCATGCACACTCTGGGCTGGGGGGCAGTCAACCACCAGTACACACAGCAGAACCTAAACCCATACCATTATTGCTAAGCAGCAAGACAGGGGCCCATTGCACTCCCACGGGGCCTTTTTAAATGCAATCCATAACCCGGATTTGCCAGGAACCCTTCTTACTCCTCCTACTTGCATGTGACACTGGGCTTAGGATCTGCATAGGAAACACACACACAAGCACACACCTACCTTTGTTGCCTGCAGATGCCTCCTTGGCTGTCCCCAAACGGTATCAAACCAACACCCACGGGAAGCTGTAAGCATAGAGGACATGCCTGCACCCCATTGGACTTACCTGTGTGGGTTAAATCCGGGTTATTTGACAACCTATGGCGGTGATGGTTCTGCTCAGGCAGAGCAGTGCTGATGCTCCTCATAAAGCTGTCGCTGCTGTGAAGGTTCTAGGTGACATCACAAATCCCTATGGTTACATACACAACAAAGCTGGGTTGTTGTTGTTTACACTCTGCAAGGCCTGTGGAAGTGAGTGACATCATAGCACTGTAGTTCTGAGGGTTCAAGATGGATGCAACAATCTCCTGTTGCTTCTATGAAGGCCGTAATAGACGACATCACCAAACAGCTCCATAGTCACATACACAGCAAAGGAGAGATGTTGTTTACACCTAGTGATGTCAGTGGTATTGAGTGACATCACAGCACAGTGCTAAGGCTCCTGGGCCTGGACACAGCAGCGGCTGCAATATCTCAACGGAGAATACGTTTATATCTATGTGTGTGTGTGCGCATATATATATATATATATATATATATATATATATATATATTTCTCCGCCGAAATCACTTTTAAACCCATTTCCACCTTTTTTTCCCTTCTCTTCCTCTTACTTTTTTTTCACGTTTTTTTACGTTTTTCTCCTTTTCGCCTCTTTTCTGGGCGTATTATTCTTCTTTTTCTTCTTTTTTTTCGTCTAATGCATACCCCATCAGTGCAGCAATGCTTATTCAATACCGCCAGCAGATGGAGACACTGGGGGATAATTTTCTAAGGATTTATACTGATTTTTCCTGTCTGAATTTGTCGCACAGAAAGTTGCAGGCCAAATATGTGTGACATTTCTGCGACTTTAGCTTCTAGAGCATTTTTACAACATTATACATAGGTGCTGAATACATAAAAAGCGACTGTTCAGCGACAGACAAGTCGCATCGGCTGAAAGTAGGCCAGAATGTCAGTCCATGTTGGAGCAGGTTTAGATACAGTCTAAAGCATAGATCTCAAAGTCTGTGCACAGAATTTAGCAAGGGCCTCGCACCTTCTGATGCATCAGGTAGGTGCACAATAGCATAGCCTAACCCTCTGTACTTTGGTCTATATTGATGCGGGACATAGACAGCCAGCTGATGACCAATCCATTAGTGCAATGGATGGCTGGAAGCATTTGTCTTTGCCTTTGCAATACCACAGAAGCAATGCATGGTCAATGTACAGCAATGACACACCTGTGTGAACAGCCAGGAGACCCCCCCCCCCCCCCCCCCCCCATGTTATGTTACATAGTTACATAGTTAGTACGGTCGAAAAAAGACATATGTCCATCAAGTTCAACCAGGGAATTAAGGGGTAGGGGTGTGGCGCGATATTGGGGAAGGGATGAGATTTTATATTTCTTCATAAGCATTAATCTTATTTTGTCAATTAGGAACATTCAGCACCCACCCGCTATCAAGGCAGCTGCCTATCATGTCATGCCCTACCTGCACAGGTGTGCTGGCTACTCAAATGATCCAATTAAGGAGGCCATTTAGTCAGCAGCAGCAGAAGTCCTGTGCCTGGACGCTCCAACAGGGGCCAGACACAAGCAGAAGCAGAAGCAGCAGAAGCAGCAGCAGCACCACCTTTTGTTTTTTGGCTGCAGCAGCAGCAAGGCCCACAGGGCTGGCTAGCTGGCTAGCCAGCAAGCAGGTAGCAATGAAAGTAGGAATCTTTCTTTTTAACCCTGTAAGGGGGTGGTGCACTGTACCCGAAGATACTGCCATATCGGGTCAATGCATAGGGCGACGGAAGCAAGCTTCGAAATCGGCCCCCGTTCTCAAAAATCCATTTAATATATGGTCCCCAGATAGGGGACGTATCAGATATTAAACTGATAAGAACAGATACTACACTTGATCTTAGCCAAAAGGCCGAGAAGCGATAACCGTGAAAGGGGCGGGCCCAACAAGGTCCCCTTCATGGGCACTATCACTGCTTGCTGTCAGGGAGGCTGCCAGACAATTTTCCATGCACACTCTGGGCTGGGGGGCAGTCAACCACCAGTACACACAGCAGAACCTAAACCCATACCATTATTGCTAAGCAGCAAGACAGGGGCCCATTGCACTCCCACGGGGCCTTTTTAAATGCAATCCATAACCCGGATTTGCCAGGAACCCTTCTTACTCCTCCTACTTGCATGTGACACTGGGCTTAGGATCTGCATAGGAAACACACACACAAGCACACACCTACCTTTGTTGCCTGCAGATGCCTCCTTGGCTGTCCCCAAACGGTATCAAACCAACACCCACGGGAAGCTGTAAGCATAGAGGACATGCCTGCACCCCATTGGACTTACCTGTGTGGGTTAAATCCGGGTTATTTGACAACCTATGGCGGTGATGGTTCTGCTCAGGCAGAGCAGTGCTGATGCTCCTCATAAAGCTGTCGCTGCTGTGAAGGTTCTAGGTGACATCACAAATCCCTATGGTTACATACACAACAAAGCTGGGTTGTTGTTGTTTACACTCTGCAAGGCCTGTGGAAGTGAGTGACATCATAGCACTGTAGTTCTGAGGGTTCAAGATGGATGCAACAATCTCCTGTTGCTTCTATGAAGGCCGTAATAGACGACATCACCAAACAGCTCCATAGTCACATACACAGCAAAGGAGAGATGTTGTTTACACCTAGTGATGTCAGTGGTATTGAGTGACATCACAGCACAGTGCTAAGGCTCCTGGGCCTGGACACAGCAGCGGCTGCAATATCTCAACGGAGAATACGTTTATATCTATGTGTGTGTGTGCGCATATATATATATATATATATATATATATATATATATATATATATATTTCTCCGCCGAAATCACTTTTAAACCCATTTCCACCTTTTTTTCCCTTCTCTTCCTCTTACTTTTTTTTCACGTTTTTTTACGTTTTTCTCCTTTTCGCCTCTTTTCTGGGCGTATTATTCTTCTTTTTCTTCTTTTTTTTCGTCTAATGCATACCCCATCAGTGCAGCAATGCTTATTCAATACCGCCAGCAGATGGAGACACTGGGGGATAATTTTCTAAGGATTTATACTGATTTTTCCTGTCTGAATTTGTCGCACAGAAAGTTGTAGGCCAAATATGTGTGACATTTCTGCGACTTTAGCTTCTAGAGCATTTTTACAACATTATACATAGGTGCTGAATACATAAAAAGCGACTGTTCAGCGACAGACAAGTCGCATCGGCTGAAAGTAGGCCAGAATGTCAGTCCATGTTGGAGCAGGTTTAGATACAGTCTAAAGCATAGATCTCAAAGTCTGTGCACAGAATTTAGCAAGGGCCTCGCACCTTCTGATGCATCAGGTAGGTGCACAATAGCATAGCCTAACCCTCTGTACTTTGGTCTATATTGATGCGGGACATAGACAGCCAGCTGATGACCAATCCATTAGTGCAATGGATGGCTGGAAGCATTTGTCTTTGCCTTTGCAATACCACAGAAGCAATGCATGGTCAATGTACAGCAATGACACACCTGTGTGAACAGCCAGGAGACCCCCCCCATGTTATGTTACATAGTTACATAGTTAGTACGGTCGAAAAAAGACATATGTCCATCAAGTTCAACCAGGGAATTAAGGGGTAGGGGTGTGGCGCGATATTGGGGAAGGGATGAGATTTTATATTTCTTCATAAGCATTAATCTTATTTTGTCAATTAGGAACATTCAGCACCCACCCGCTATCAAGGCAGCTGCCTATCATGTCATGCCCTACCTGCACAGGTGTGCTGGCTACTCAAATGATCCAATTAAGGAGGCCATTTAGTCAGCAGCAGCAGAAGTCCTGTGCCTGGACGCTCCAACAGGGGCCAGACACAAGCAGAAGCAGAAGCAGCAGAAGCAGCAGCAGCACCACCTTTTGTTTTTTGGCTGCAGCAGCAGCAAGGCCCACAGGGCTGGCTAGCTGGCTAGCCAGCAAGCAGGTAGCAATGAAAGTAGGAATCTTTCTTTTTAACCCTGTAAGGGGGTGGTGCACTGTACCCGAAGATACTGCCATATCGGGTCAATGCATAGGGCGACGGAAGCAAGCTTCGAAATCGGCCCCCGTTCTCAAAAATCCATTTAATATATGGTCCCCAGATAGGGGACGTATCAGATATTAAACTGATAAGAACAGATACTACACTTGATCTTAGCCAAAAGGCCGAGAAGCGATAACCGTGAAAGGGGCGGGCCCAACAAGGTCCCCTTCATGGGCACTATCACTGCTTGCTGTCAGGGAGGCTGCCAGACAATTTTCCATGCACACTCTGGGCTGGGGGGCAGTCAACCACCAGTACACACAGCAGAACCTAAACCCATACCATTATTGCTAAGCAGCAAGACAGGGGCCCATTGCACTCCCACGGGGCCTTTTTAAATGCAATCCATAACCCGGATTTGCCAGGAACCCTTCTTACTCCTCCTACTTGCATGTGACACTGGGCTTAGGATCTGCATAGGAAACACACACACAAGCACACACCTACCTTTGTTGCCTGCAGATGCCTCCTTGGCTGTCCCCAAACGGTATCAAACCAACACCCACGGGAAGCTGTAAGCATAGAGGACATGCCTGCACCCCATTGAACTTACCTGTGTGGGTTAAATCCGGGTTATTTGACAACCTATGGCGGTGATGGTTCTGCTCAGGCAGAGCAGTGCTGATGCTCCTCATAAAGCTGTCGCTGCTGTGAAGGTTCTAGGTGACATCACAAATCCCTATGGTTACATACACAACAAAGCTGGGTTGTTGTTGTTTACACTCTGCAAGGCCTGTGGAAGTGAGTGACATCATAGCACTGTAGTTCTGAGGGTTCAAGATGGATGCAACAATCTCCTGTTGCTTCTATGAAGGCCGTAATAGACGACATCACCAAACAGCTCCATAGTCACATACACAGCAAAGGAGAGATGTTGTTTACACCTAGTGATGTCAGTGGTATTGAGTGACATCACAGCACAGTGCTAAGGCTCCTGGGCCTGGACACAGCAGCGGCTGCAATATCTCAACGGAGAATACGTTTATATCTATGTGTGTGTGTGCGCATATATATATATATATATATATATATATATATATATATATTTCTCCGCCGAAATCACTTTTAAACCCATTTCCACCTTTTTTTCCCTTCTCTTCCTCTTACTTTTTTTTCAAGTTTTTTTACGTTTTTCTCCTTTTCGCCTCTTTTCTGGGCGTATTATTCTTCTTTTTCTTTTTTTTTTCGTCTAATGCATACCCCATCAGTGCAGCAATGCTTATTCAATACCGCCAGCAGATGGAGACACTGGGGGATAATTTTCTAAGGATTTATACTGATTTTTCCTGTCTGAATTTGTCGCACAGAAAGTTGCAGGCCAAATATGTGTGACATTTCTGCGACTTTAGCTTCTAGAGCATTTTTACAACATTATACATAGGTGCTGAATACATAAAAAGCGACTGTTCAGCGACAGACAAGTCGCATCGGCTGAAAGTAGGCCAGAATGTCAGTCCATGTTGGAGCAGGTTTAGATACAGTCTAAAGCATAGATCTCAAAGTCTGTGCACAGAATTTAGCAAGGGCCTCGCACCTTCTGATGCATCAGGTAGGTGCACAATAGCATAGCCTAACCCTCTGTACTTTGGTCTATATTGATGCGGGACATAGACAGCCAGCTGATGACCAATCCATTAGTGCAATGGATGGCTGGAAGCATTTGTCTTTGCCTTTGCAATACCACAGAAGCAATGCATGGTCAATGTACAGCAATGACACACCTGTGTGAACAGCCAGGAGACCCCCCCCATGTTATGTTACATAGTTACATAGTTAGTACGGTCGAAAAAAGACATATGTCCATCAAGTTCAACCAGGGAATTAAGGGGTAGGGGTGTGGCGCGATATTGGGGAAGGGATGAGATTTTATATTTCTTCATAAGCATTAATCTTATTTTGTCAATTAGGAACATTCAGCACCCACCCGCTATCAAGGCAGCTGCCTATCATGTCATGCCCTACCTGCACAGGTGTGCTGGCTACTCAAATGATCCAATTAAGGAGGCCATTTAGTCAGCAGCAGCAGAAGTCCTGTGCCTGGACGCTCCAACAGGGGCCAGACACAAGCAGAAGCAGAAGCAGCAGAAGCAGCAGCAGCACCACCTTTTGTTTTTTGGCTGCAGCAGCAGCAAGGCCCACAGGGCTGGCTAGCTGGCTAGCCAGCAAGCAGGTAGCAATGAAAGTAGGAATCTTTCTTTTTAACCCTGTAAGGGGGTGGTGCACTGTACCCGAAGATACTGCCATATCGGGTCAATGCATAGGGCGACGGAAGCAAGCTTCGAAATCGGCCCCCGTTCTCAAAAATCCATTTAATATATGGTCCCCAGATAGGGGACGTATCAGATATTAAACTGATAAGAACAGATACTACACTTGATCTTAGCCAAAAGGCCGAGAAGCGATAACCGTGAAAGGGGCGGGCCCAACAAGGTCCCCTTCATGGGCACTATCACTGCTTGCTGTCAGGGAGGCTGCCAGACAATTTTCCATGCACACTCTGGGCTGGGGGGCAGTCAACCACCAGTACACACAGCAGAACCTAAACCCATACCATTATTGCTAAGCAGCAAGACAGGGGCCCATTGCACTCCCACGGGGCCTTTTTAAATGCAATCCATAACCCGGATTTGCCAGGAACCCTTCTTACTCCTCCTACTTGCATGTGACACTGGGCTTAGGATCTGCATAGGAAACACACACACAAGCACACACCTACCTTTGTTGCCTGCAGATGCCTCCTTGGCTGTCCCCAAACGGTATCAAACCAACACCCACGGGAAGCTGTAAGCATAGAGGACATGCCTGCACCCCATTGGACTTACCTGTGTGGGTTAAATCCGGGTTATTTGACAACCTATGGCGGTGATGGTTCTGCTCAGGCAGAGCAGTGCTGATGCTCCTCATAAAGCTGTCGCTGCTGTGAAGGTTCTAGGTGACATCACAAATCCCTATGGTTACATACACAACAAAGCTGGGTTGTTGTTGTTTACACTCTGCAAGGCCTGTGGAAGTGAGTGACATCATAGCACTGTAGTTCTGAGGGTTCAAGATGGATGCAACAATCTCCTGTTGCTTCTATGAAGGCCGTAATAGACGACATCACCAAACAGCTCCATAGTCACATACACAGCAAAGGAGAGATGTTGTTTACACCTAGTGATGTCAGTGGTATTGAGTGACATCACAGCACAGTGCTAAGGCTCCTGGGCCTGGACACAGCAGCGGCTGCAATATCTCAACGGAGAATACGTTTATATCTATGTGTGTGTGTGCGCATATATATATTTCTCCGCCGAAATCACTTTTAAACCCATTTCCACCTTTTTTTCCCTTCTCTTCCTCTTACTTTTTTTTCACGTTTTTTTACGTTTTTCTCCTTTTCGCCTCTTTTCTGGGCGTATTATTCTTCTTTTTCTTCTTTTTTTTCGTCTAATGCATACCCCATCAGTGCAGCAATGCTTATTCAATACCGCCAGCAGATGGAGACACTGGGGGATAATTTTCTAAGGATTTATACTGATTTTTCCTGTCTGAATTTGTCGCACAGAAAGTTGCAGGCCAAATATGTGTGACATTTCTGCGACTTTAGCTTCTAGAGCATTTTTACAACATTATACATAGGTGCTGAATACATAAAAAGCGACTGTTCAGCGACAGACAAGTCGCATCGGCTGAAAGTAGGCCAGAATGTCAGTCCATGTTGGAGCATGTTTAGATACAGTCTAAAGCATAGATCTCAAAGTCTGTGCACAGAATTTAGCAAGGGCCTCGCACCTTCTGATGCATCAGGTAGGTGCACAATAGCATAGCCTAACCCTCTGTACTTTGGTCTATATTGATGCGGGACATAGACAGCCAGCTGATGACCAATCCATTAGTGCAATGGATGGCTGGAAGCATTTGTCTTTGCCTTTGCAATACCACAGAAGCAATGCATGGTCAATGTACAGCAATGACACACCTGTGTGAACAGCCAGGAGACCCCCCCCATGTTATGTTACATAGTTACATAGTTAGTACGGTCGAAAAAAGACATATGTCCATCAAGTTCAACCAGGGAATTAAGGGGTAGGGGTGTGGCGCGATATTGGGGAAGGGATGAGATTTTATATTTCTTCATAAGCATTAATCTTATTTTGTCAATTAGGAACATTCAGCACCCACCCGCTATCAAGGCAGCTGCCTATCATGTCATGCCCTACCTGCACAGGTGTGCTGGCTACTCAAATGATCCAATTAAGGAGGCCATTTAGTCAGCAGCAGCAGAAGTCCTGTGCCTGGACGCTCCAACAGGGGCCAGACACAAGCAGAAGCAGAAGCAGCAGAAGCAGCAGCAGCACCACCTTTTGTTTTTTGGCTGCAGCAGCAGCAAGGCCCACAGGGCTGGCTAGCTGGCTAGCCAGCAAGCAGGTAGCAATGAAAGTAGGAATCTTTCTTTTTAACCCTGTAAGGGGGTGGTGCACTGTACCCGAAGATACTGCCATATCGGGTCAATGCATAGGGCGACGGAAGCAAGCTTCGAAATCGGCCCCCGTTCTCAAAAATCCATTTAATATATGGTCCCCAGATAGGGGACGTATCAGATATTAAACTGATAAGAACAGATACTACACTTGATCTTAGCCAAAAGGCCGAGAAGCGATAACCGTGAAAGGGGCGGGCCCAACAAGGTCCCCTTCATGGGCACTATCACTGCTTGCTGTCAGGGAGGCTGCCAGACAATTTTCCATGCACACTCTGGGCTGGGGGGCAGTCAACCACCAGTACACACAGCAGAACCTAAACCCATACCATTATTGCTAAGCAGCAAGACAGGGGCCCATTGCACTCCCACGGGGCCTTTTTAAATGCAATCCATAACCCGGATTTGCCAGGAACCCTTCTTACTCCTCCTACTTGCATGTGACACTGGGCTTAGGATCTGCATAGGAAACACACACACAAGCACACACCTACCTTTGTTGCCTGCAGATGCCTCCTTGGCTGTCCCCAAACGGTATCAAACCAACACCCACGGGAAGCTGTAAGCATAGAGGACATGCCTGCACCCCATTGGACTTACCTGTGTGGGTTAAATCCGGGTTATTTGACAACCTATGGCGGTGATGGTTCTGCTCAGGCAGAGCAGTGCTGATGCTCCTCATAAAGCTGTCGCTGCTGTGAAGGTTCTAGGTGACATCACAAATCCCTATGGTTACATACACAACAAAGCTGGGTTGTTGTTGTTTACACTCTGCAAGGCCTGTGGAAGTGAGTGACATCATAGCACTGTAGTTCTGAGGGTTCAAGATGGATGCAACAATCTCCTGTTGCTTCTATGAAGGCCGTAATAGACGACATCACCAAACAGCTCCATAGTCACATACACAGCAAAGGAGAGATGTTGTTTACACCTAGTGATGTCAGTGGTATTGAGTGACATCACAGCACAGTGCTAAGGCTCCTGGGCCTGGACACAGCAGCGGCTGCAATATCTCAACGGAGAATACGTTTATATCTATGTGTGTGTGTGTGCGCATATATATATATATATATATATATATATATATATTTCTCCGCCGAAATCACTTTTAAACCCATTTCCACCTTTTTTTCCCTTCTCTTCCTCTTACTTTTTTTTCACGTTTTTTTACGTTTTTCTCCTTTTCGCCTCTTTTCTGGGCGTATTATTCTTCTTTTTCTTCTTTTTTTTCGTCTAATGCATACCCCATCAGTGCAGCAATGCTTATTCAATACCGCCAGCAGATGGAGACACTGGGGGATAATTTTCTAAGGATTTATACTGATTTTTCCTGTCTGAATTTGTCGCACAGAAAGTTGCAGGCCAAATATGTGTGACATTTCTGCGACTTTAGCTTCTAGAGCATTTTTACAACATTATACATAGGTGCTGAATACATAAAAAGCGACTGTTCAGCGACAGACAAGTCGCATCGGCTGAAAGTAGGCCAGAATGTCAGTCCATGTTGGAGCATGTTTAGATACAGTCTAAAGCATAGATCTCAAAGTCTGTGCACAGAATTTAGCAAGGGCCTCGCACCTTCTGATGCATCAGGTAGGTGCACAATAGCATAGCCTAACCCTCTGTACTTTGGTCTATATTGATGCGGGACATAGACAGCCAGCTGATGACCAATCCATTAGTGCAATGGATGGCTGGAAGCATTTGTCTTTGCCTTTGCAATACCACAGAAGCAATGCATGGTCAATGTACAGCAATGACACACCTGTGTGAACAGCCAGGAGACCCCCCCCATGTTATGTTACATAGTTACATAGTTAGTACGGTCGAAAAAAGACATATGTCCATCAAGTTCAACCAGGGAATTAAGGGGTAGGGGTGTGGCGCGATATTGGGGAAGGGATGAGATTTTATATTTCTTCATAAGCATTAATCTTATTTTGTCAATTAGGAACATTCAGCACCCACCCGCTATCAAGGCAGCTGCCTATCATGTCATGCCCTACCTGCACAGGTGTGCTGGCTACTCAAATGATCCAATTAAGGAGGCCATTTAGTCAGCAGCAGCAGAAGTCCTGTGCCTGGACGCTCCAACAGGGGCCAGACACAAGCAGAAGCAGAAGCAGCAGAAGCAGCAGCAGCACCACCTTTTGTTTTTTGGCTGCAGCAGCAGCAAGGCCCACAGGGCTGGCTAGCTGGCTAGCCAGCAAGCAGGTAGCAATGAAAGTAGGAATCTTTCTTTTTAACCCTGTAAGGGGGTGGTGCACTGTACCCGAAGATACTGCCATATCGGGTCAATGCATAGGGCGACGGAAGCAAGCTTCGAAATCGGCCCCCGTTCTCAAAAATCCATTTAATATATGGTCCCCAGATAGGGGACGTATCAGATATTAAACTGATAAGAACAGATACTACACTTGATCTTAGCCAAAAGGCCGAGAAGCGATAACCGTGAAAGGGGCGGGCCCAACAAGGTCCCCTTCATGGGCACTATCACTGCTTGCTGTCAGGGAGGCTGCCAGACAATTTTCCATGCACACTCTGGGCTGGGGGGCAGTCAACCACCAGTACACACAGCAGAACCTAAACCCATACCATTATTGCTAAGCAGCAAGACAGGGGCCCATTGCACTCCCACGGGGCCTTTTTAAATGCAATCCATAACCCGGATTTGCCAGGAACCCTTCTTACTCCTCCTACTTGCATGTGACACTGGGCTTAGGATCTGCATAGGAAACACACACACAAGCACACACCTACCTTTGTTGCCTGCAGATGCCTCCTTGGCTGTCCCCAAACGGTATCAAACCAACACCCACGGGAAGCTGTAAGCATAGAGGACATGCCTGCACCCCATTGGACTTACCTGTGTGGGTTAAATCCGGGTTATTTGACAACCTATGGCGGTGATGGTTCTGCTCAGGCAGAGCAGTGCTGATGCTCCTCATAAAGCTGTCGCTGCTGTGAAGGTTCTAGGTGACATCACAAATCCCTATGGTTACATACACAACAAAGCTGGGTTGTTGTTGTTTACACTCTGCAAGGCCTGTGGAAGTGAGTGACATCATAGCACTGTAGTTCTGAGGGTTCAAGATGGATGCAACAATCTCCTGTTGCTTCTATGAAGGCCGTAATAGACGACATCACCAAACAGCTCCATAGTCACATACACAGCAAAGGAGAGATGTTGTTTACACCTAGTGATGTCAGTGGTATTGAGTGACATCACAGCACAGTGCTAAGGCTCCTGGGCCTGGACACAGCAGCGGCTGCAATATCTCAACGGAGAATACGTTTATATCTATGTGTGTGTGTGCGCATATATATATATATATATATATATATATATATATATATATATATTTCTCCGCCGAAATCACTTTTAAACCCATTTCCACCTTTTTTTCCCTTCTCTTCCTCTTACTTTTTTTTCACGTTTTTTTACGTTTTTCTCCTTTTCGCCTCTTTTCTGGGCGTATTATTCTTCTTTTTCTTCTTTTTTTTCGTCTAATGCATACCCCATCAGTGCAGCAATGCTTATTCAATACCGCCAGCAGATGGAGACACTGGGGGATAATTTTCTAAGGATTTATACTGATTTTTCCTGTCTGAATTTGTCGCACAGAAAGTTGCAGGCCAAATATGTGTGACATTTCTGCGACTTTAGCTTCTAGAGCATTTTTACAACATTATACATAGGTGCTGAATACATAAAAAGCGACTGTTCAGCGACAGACAAGTCGCATCGGCTGAAAGTAGGCCAGAATGTCAGTCCATGTTGGAGCAGGTTTAGATACAGTCTAAAGCATAGATCTCAAAGTCTGTGCACAGAATTTAGCAAGGGCCTCGCACCTTCTGATGCATCAGGTAGGTGCACAATAGCATAGCCTAACCCTCTGTACTTTGGTCTATATTGATGCGGGACATAGACAGCCAGCTGATGACCAATCCATTAGTGCAATGGATGGCTGGAAGCATTTGTCTTTGCCTTTGCAATACCACAGAAGCAATGCATGGTCAATGTACAGCAATGACACACCTGTGTGAACAGCCAGGAGACCCCCCCCATGTTATGTTACATAGTTACATAGTTAGTACGGTCGAAAAAAGACATATGTCCATCAAGTTCAACCAGGGAATTAAGGGGTAGGGGTGTGGCGCGATATTGGGGAAGGGATGAGATTTTATATTTCTTCATAAGCATAAATCTTATTTTGTCAATTAGGAACATTCAGCACCCACCCGCTATCAAGGCAGCTGCCTATCATGTCATGCCCTACCTGCACAGGTGTGCTGGCTACTCAAATGATCCAATTAAGGAGGCCATTTAGTCAGCAGCAGCAGAAGTCCTGTGCCTGGACGCTCCAACAGGGGCCAGACACAAGCAGAAGCAGAAGCAGCAGAAGCAGCAGCAGCACCACCTTTTGTTTTTTGGCTGCAGCAGCAGCAAGGCCCACAGGGCTGGCTAGCTGGCTAGCCAGCAAGCAGGTAGCAATGAAAGTAGGAATCTTTCTTTTTAACCCTGTAAGGGGGTGGTGCACTGTACCCGAAGATACTGCAATATCGGGTCAATGCATAGGGCGACGGAAGCAAGCTTCGAAATCGGCTCCCGTTCTCAAAAATCCATTTAATATATGGTCCCCAGATAGGGGACGTATCAGATATTAAACTGATAAGAACAGATACTACACTTGATCTTAGCCAAAAGGCCGAGAAGCGATAACCGTGAAAGGGGCGGGCCCAACAAGGTCCCCTTCATGGGCACTATCACTGCTTGCTGTCAGGGAGGCTGCCAGACAATTTTCCATGCACACTCTGGGCTGGGGGGCAGTCAACCACCAGTACACACAGCAGAACCTAAACCCATACCATTATTGCTAAGCAGCAAGACAGGGGCCCATTGCACTCCCACGGGGCCTTTTTAAATGCAATCCATAACCCGGATTTGCCAGGAACCCTTCTTACTCCTCCTACTTGCATGTGACACTGGGCTTAGGATCTGCATAGGAAACACACACACAAGCACACACCTACCTTTGTTGCCTGCAGATGCCTCCTTGGCTGTCCCCAAACGGTATCAAACCAACACCCACGGGAAGCTGTAAGCATAGAGGACATGCCTGCACCCCATTGGACTTACCTGTGTGGGTTAAATCCGGGTTATTTGACAACCTATGGCGGTGATGGTTCTGCTCAGGCAGAGCAGTGCTGATGCTCCTCATAAAGCTGTCGCTGCTGTGAAGGTTCTAGGTGACATCACAAATCCCTATGGTTACATACACAACAAAGCTGGGTTGTTGTTGTTTACACTCTGCAAGGCCTGTGGAAGTGAGTGACATCATAGCACTGTAGTTCTGAGGGTTCAAGATGGATGCAACAATCTCCTGTTGCTTCTATGAAGGCCGTAATAGACGACATCACCAAACAGCTCCATAGTCACATACACAGCAAAGGAGAGATGTTGTTTACACCTAGTGATGTCAGTGGTATTGAGTGACATCACAGCACAGTGCTAAGGCTCCTGGGCCTGGACACAGCAGCGGCTGCAATATCTCAACGGAGAATACGTTTATATCTATGTGTGTGTGTGCGCATATATATATATATATATATATATATATATATATATATATATATATTTCTCCGCCGAAATCACTTTTAAACCCATTTCCACCTTTTTTTCCCTTCTCTTCCTCTTACTTTTTTTTCACGTTTTTTTACGTTTTTCTCCTTTTCGCCTCTTTTCTGGGCGTATTATTCTTCTTTTTCTTCTTTTTTTTCGTCTAATGCATACCCCATCAGTGCAGCAATGCTTATTCAATACCGCCAGCAGATGGAGACACTGGGGGATAATTTTCTAAGGATTTATACTGATTTTTCCTGTCTGAATTTGTCGCACAGAAAGTTGCAGGCCAAATATGTGTGACATTTCTGCGACTTTAGCTTCTAGAGCATTTTTACAACATTATACATAGGTGCTGAATACATAAAAAGCGACTGTTCAGCGACAGACAAGTCGCATCGGCTGAAAGTAGGCCAGAATGTCAGTCCATGTTGGAGCAGGTTTAGATACAGTCTAAAGCATAGATCTCAAAGTCTGTGCACAGAATTTAGCAAGGGCCTTGCACCTTCTGATGCATCAGGTAGGTGCACAATAGCATAGCCTAACCCTCTGTACTTTGGTCTATATTGATGCGGGACATAGACAGCCAGCTGATGACCAATCCATTAGTGCAATGGATGGCTGGAAGCATTTGTCTTTGCCTTTGCAATACCACAGAAGCAATGCATGGTCAATGTACAGCAATGACACACCTGTGTGAACAGCCAGGAGACCCCCCCCATGTTATGTTACATAGTTACATAGTTAGTACGGTCGAAAAAAGACATATGTCCATCAAGTTCAACCAGGGAATTAAGGGGTAGGGGTGTGGCGCGATATTGGGGAAGGGATGAGATTTTATATTTCTTCATAAGCATTAATCTTATTTTGTCAATTAGGAACATTCAGCACCCACCCGCTATCAAGGCAGCTGCCTATCATGTCATGCCCTACCTGCACAGGTGTGCTGGCTACTCAAATGATCCAATTAAGGAGGCCATTTAGTCAGCAGCAGCAGAAGTCCTGTGCCTGGACGCTCCAACAGGGGCCAGACACAAGCAGAAGCAGAAGCAGCAGAAGCAGCAGCAGCACCACCTTTTGTTTTTTGGCTGCAGCAGCAGCAAGGCCCACAGGGCTGGCTAGCTGGCTAGCCAGCAAGCAGGTAGCAATGAAAGTAGGAATCTTTCTTTTTAACCCTGTAAGGGGGTGGTGCACTGTACCCGAAGATACTGCCATATCGGGTCAATGCATAGGGCGACGGAAGCAAGCTTCGAAATCGGCCCCCGTTCTCAAAAATCCATTTAATATATGGTCCCCAGATAGGGGACGTATCAGATATTAAACTGATAAGAACAGATACTACACTTGATCTTAGCCAAAAGGCCGAGAAGCGATAACCGTGAAAGGGGCGGGCCCAACAAGGTCCCCTTCATGGGCACTATCACTGCTTGCTGTCAGGGAGGCTGCCAGACAATTTTCCATGCACACTCTGGGCTGGGGGGCAGTCAACCACCAGTACACACAGCAGAACCTAAACCCATACCATTATTGCTAAGCAGCAAGACAGGGGCCCATTGCAGTCCCACGGGGCCTTTTTAAATGCAATCCATAACCCGGATTTGCCAGGAACCCTTCTTACTCCTCCTACTTGCATGTGACACTGGGCTTAGGATCTGCATAGGAAACACACACACAAGCACACACCTACCTTTGTTGCCTGCAGATGCCTCCTTGGCTGTCCCCAAACGGTATCAAACCAACACCCACGGGAAGCTGTAAGCATAGAGGACATGCCTGCACCCCATTGGACTTACCTGTGTGGGTTAAATCCGGGTTATTTGACAACCTATGGCGGTGATGGTTCTGCTCAGGCAGAGCAGTGCTGATGCTCCTCATAAAGCTGTCGCTGCTGTGAAGGTTCTAGGTGACATCACAAATCCCTATGGTTACATACACAACAAAGCTGGGTTGTTGTTGTTTACACTCTGCAAGGCCTGTGGAAGTGAGTGACATCATAGCACTGTAGTTCTGAGGGTTCAAGATGGATGCAACAATCTCCTGTTGCTTCTATGAAGGCCGTAATAGACGACATCACCAAACAGCTCCATAGTCACATACACAGCAAAGGAGAGATGTTGTTTACACCTAGTGATGTCAGTGGTATTGAGTGACATCACAGCACAGTGCTAAGGCTCCTGGGCCTGGACACAGCAGCGGCTGCAATATCTCAACGGAGAATACGTTTATATCTATGTGTGTGTGTGCGCATATATATATATATATATATATATATATATATATATATATATATATTTCTCCGCCGAAATCACTTTTAAACCCATTTCCACCTTTTTTTCCCTTCTCTTCCTCTTACTTTTTTTTCACGTTTTTTTACGTTTTTCTCCTTTTCGCCTCTTTTCTGGGCGTATTATTCTTCTTTTTCTTCTTTTTTTTCGTCTAATGCATACCCCATCAGTGCAGCAATGCTTATTCAATACCGCCAGCAGATGGAGACACTGGGGGATAATTTTCTAAGGATTTATACTGATTTTTCCTGTCTGAATTTGTCGCACAGAAAGTTGCAGGCCAAATATGTGTGACATTTCTGCGACTTTAGCTTCTAGAGCATTTTTACAACATTATACATAGGTGCTGAATACATAAAAAGCGACTGTTCAGCGACAGACAAGTCGCATCGGCTGAAAGTAGGCCAGAATGTCAGTCCATGTTGGAGCAGGTTTAGATACAGTCTAAAGCATAGATCTCAAAGTCTGTGCACAGAATTTAGCAAGGGCCTCGCACCTTCTGATGCATCAGGTAGGTGCACAATAGCATAGCCTAACCCTCTGTACTTTGGTCTATATTGATGCGGGACATAGACAGCCAGCTGATGACCAATCCATTAGTGCAATGGATGGCTGGAAGCATTTGTCTTTGCCTTTGCAATACCACAGAAGCAATGCATGGTCAATGTACAGCAATGACACACCTGTGTGAACAGCCAGGAGACCCCCCCCATGTTATGTTACATAGTTACATAGTTAGTACGGTCGAAAAAAGACATATGTCCATCAAGTTCAACCAGGGAATTAAGGGGTAGGGGTGTGGCGCGATATTGGGGAAGGGATGAGATTTTATATTTCTTCATAAGCATTAATCTTATTTTGTCAATTAGGAACATTCAGCACCCACCCGCTATCAAGGCAGCTGCCTATCATGTCATGCCCTACCTGCACAGGTGTGCTGGCTACTCAAATGATCCAATTAAGGAGGCCATTTAGTCAGCAGCAGCAGAAGTCCTGTGCCTGGACGCTCCAACAGGGGCCAGACACAAGCAGAAGCAGAAGCAGCAGAAGCAGCAGCAGCACCACCTTTTGTTTTTTGGCTGCAGCAGCAGCAAGGCCCACAGGGCTGGCTAGCTGGCTAGCCAGCAAGCAGGTAGCAATGAAAGTAGGAATCTTTCTTTTTAACCCTGTAAGGGGGTGGTGCACTGTACCCGAAGATACTGCCATATCGGGTCAATGCATAGGGCGACGGAAGCAAGCTTCGAAATCGGCCCCCGTTCTCAAAAATCCATTTAATATATGGTCCCCAGATAGGGGACGTATCAGATATTAAACTGATAAGAACAGATACTACACTTGATCTTAGCCAAAAGGCCGAGAAGCGATAACCGTGAAAGGGGCGGGCCCAACAAGGTCCCCTTCATGGGCACTATCACTGCTTGCTGTCAGGGAGGCTGCCAGACAATTTTCCATGCACACTCTGGGCTGGGGGGCAGTCAACCACCAGTACACACAGCAGAACCTAAACCCATACCATTATTGCTAAGCAGCAAGACAGGGGCCCATTGCACTCCCACGGGGCCTTTTTAAATGCAATCCATAACCCGGATTTGCCAGGAACCCTTCTTACTCCTCCTACTTGCATGTGACACTGGGCTTAGGATCTGCATAGGAAACACACACACAAGCACACACCTACCTTTGTTGCCTGCAGATGCCTCCTTGGCTGTCCCCAAACGGTATCAAACCAACACCCACGGGAAGCTGTAAGCATAGAGGACATGCCTGCACCCCATTGGACTTACCTGTGTGGGTTAAATCCGGGTTATTTGACAACCTATGGCGGTGATGGTTCTGCTCAGGCAGAGCAGTGCTGATGCTCCTCATAAAGCTGTCGCTGCTGTGAAGGTTCTAGGTGACATCACAAATCCCTATGGTTACATACACAACAAAGCTGGGTTGTTGTTGTTTACACTCTGCAAGGCCTGTGGAAGTGAGTGACATCATAGCACTGTAGTTCTGAGGGTTCAAGATGGATGCAACAATCTCCTGTTGCTTCTATGAAGGCCGTAATAGACGACATCACCAAACAGCTCCATAGTCACATACACAGCAAAGGAGAGATGTTGTTTACACCTAGTGATGTCAGTGGTATTGAGTGACATCACAGCACAGTGCTAAGGCTCCTGGGCCTGGACACAGCAGCGGCTGCAATATCTCAACGGAGAATACGTTTATATCTATGTGTGTGTGTGCGCATATATATATATATATATATATATATATATATATATATATATATTTCTCCGCCGAAATCACTTTTAAACCCATTTCCACCTTTTTTTCCCTTCTCTTCCTCTTACTTTTTTTTCACGTTTTTTTACGTTTTTCTCCTTTTCGCCTCTTTTCTGGGCGTATTATTCTTCTTTTTCTTCTTTTTTTTCGTCTAATGCATACCCCATCAGTGCAGCAATGCTTATTCAATACCGCCAGCAGATGGAGACACTGGGGGATAATTTTCTAAGGATTTATACTGATTTTTCCTGTCTGAATTTGTCGCACAGAAAGTTGCAGGCCAAATATGTGTGACATTTCTGCGACTTTAGCTTCTAGAGCATTTTTACAACATTATACATAGGTGCTGAATACATAAAAAGCGACTGTTCAGCGACAGACAAGTCGCATCGGCTGAAAGTAGGCCAGAATGTCAGTCCATGTTGGAGCAGGTTTAGATACAGTCTAAAGCATAGATCTCAAAGTCTGTGCACAGAATTTAGCAAGGGCCTCGCACCTTCTGATGCATCAGGTAGGTGCACAATAGCATAGCCTAACCCTCTGTACTTTGGTCTATATTGATGCGGGACATAGACAGCCAGCTGATGACCAATCCATTAGTGCAATGGATGGCTGGAAGCATTTGTCTTTGCCTTTGCAATACCACAGAAGCAATGCATGGTCAATGTACAGCAATGACACACCTGTGTGAACAGCCAGGAGACCCCCCCCATGTTATGTTACATAGTTACATAGTTAGTACGGTCGAAAAAAGACATATGTCCATCAAGTTCAACCAGGGAATTAAGGGGTAGGGGTGTGGCGCGATATTGGGGAAGGGATGAGATTTTATATTTCTTCATAAGCATTAATCTTATTTTGTCAATTAGGAACATTCAGCACCCACCCGCTATCAAGGCAGCTGCCTATCATGTCATGCCCTACCTGCACAGGTGTGCTGGCTACTCAAATGATCCAATTAAGGAGGCCATTTAGTCAGCAGCAGCAGAAGTCCTGTGCCTGGACGCTCCAACAGGGGCCAGACACAAGCAGAAGCAGAAGCAGCAGAAGCAGCAGCAGCACCACCTTTTGTTTTTTGGCTGCAGCAGCAGCAAGGCCCACAGGGCTGGCTAGCTGGCTAGCCAGCAAGCAGGTAGCAATGAAAGTAGGAATCTTTCTTTTTAACCCTGTAAGGGGGTGGTGCACTGTACCCGAAGATACTGCCATATCGGGTCAATGCATAGGGCGACGGAAGCAAGCTTCGAAATCGGCCCCCGTTCTCAAAAATCCATTTAATATATGGTCCCCAGATAGGGGACGTATCAGATATTAAACTGATAAGAACAGATACTACACTTGATCTTAGCCAAAAGGCCGAGAAGCGATAACCGTGAAAGGGGCGGGCCCAACAAGGTCCCCTTCATGGGCACTATCACTGCTTGCTGTCAGGGAGGCTGCCAGACAATTTTCCATGCACACTCTGGGCTGGGGGGCAGTCAACCACCAGTACACACAGCAGAACCTAAACCCATACCATTATTGCTAAGCAGCAAGACAGGGGCCCATTGCACTCCCACGGGGCCTTTTTAAATGCAATCCATAACCCGGATTTGCCAGGAACCCTTCTTACTCCTCCTACTTGCATGTGACACTGGGCTTAGGATCTGCATAGGAAACACACACACAAGCACACACCTACCTTTGTTGCCTGCAGATGCCTCCTTGGCTGTCCCCAAACGGTATCAAACCAACACCCACGGGAAGCTGTAAGCATAGAGGACATGCCTGCACCCCATTGGACTTACCTGTGTGGGTTAAATCCGGGTTATTTGACAACCTATGGCGGTGATGGTTCTGCTCAGGCAGAGCAGTGCTGATGCTCCTCATAAAGCTGTCGCTGCTGTGAAGGTTCTAGGTGACATCACAAATCCCTATGGTTACATACACAACAAAGCTGGGTTGTTGTTGTTTACACTCTGCAAGGCCTGTGGAAGTGAGTGACATCATAGCACTGTAGTTCTGAGGGTTCAAGATGGATGCAACAATCTCCTGTTGCTTCTATGAAGGCCGTAATAGACGACATCACCAAACAGCTCCATAGTCACATACACAGCAAAGGAGAGATGTTGTTTACACCTAGTGATGTCAGTGGTATTGAGTGACATCACAGCACAGTGCTAAGGCTCCTGGGCCTGGACACAGCAGCGGCTGCAATATCTCAACGGAGAATACGTTTATATCTATGTGTGTGTGTGCGCATATATATATATATATATATATATATATATATATATATATATATTTCTCCGCCGAAATCACTTTTAAACCCATTTCCACCTTTTTTTCCCTTCTCTTCCTCTTACTTTTTTTTCACGTTTTTTTACGTTTTTCTCCTTTTCGCCTCTTTTCTGGGCGTATTATTCTTCTTTTTCTTCTTTTTTTTCGTCTAATGCATACCCCATCAGTGCAGCAATGCTTATTCAATACCGCCAGCAGATGGAGACACTGGGGGATAATTTTCTAAGGATTTATACTGATTTTTCCTGTCTGAATTTGTCGCACAGAAAGTTGCAGGCCAAATATGTGTGACATTTCTGCGACTTTAGCTTCTAGAGCATTTTTACAACATTATACATAGGTGCTGAATACATAAAAAGCGACTGTTCAGCGACAGACAAGTCGCATCGGCTGAAAGTAGGCCAGAATGTCAGTCCATGTTGGAGCAGGTTTAGATACAGTCTAAAGCATAGATCTCAAAGTCTGTGCACAGAATTTAGCAAGGGCCTCGCACCTTCTGATGCATCAGGTAGGTGCACAATAGCATAGCCTAACCCTCTGTACTTTGGTCTATATTGATGCGGGACATAGACAGCCAGCTGATGACCAATCCATTAGTGCAATGGATGGCTGGAAGCATTTGTCTTTGCCTTTGCAATACCACAGAAGCAATGCATGGTCAATGTACAGCAATGACACACCTGTGTGAACAGCCAGGAGACCCCCCCCATGTTATGTTACATAGTTACATAGTTAGTACGGTCGAAAAAAGACATATGTCCATCAAGTTCAACCAGGGAATTAAGGGGTAGGGGTGTGGCGCGATATTGGGGAAGGGATGAGATTTTATATTTCTTCATAAGCATTAATCTTATTTTGTCAATTAGGAACATTCAGCACCCACCCGCTATCAAGGCAGCTGCCTATCATGTCATGCCCTACCTGCACAGGTGTGCTGGCTACTCAAATGATCCAATTAAGGAGGCCATTTAGTCAGCAGCAGCAGAAGTCCTGTGCCTGGACGCTCCAACAGGGGCCAGACACAAGCAGAAGCAGAAGCAGCAGAAGCAGCAGCACCACCTTTTGTTTTTTGGCTGCAGCAGCAGCAAGGCCCACAGGGCTGGCTAGCTGGCTAGCCAGCAAGCAGGTAGCAATGAAAGTAGGAATCTTTCTTTTTAACCCTGTAAGGGGGTGGTGCACTGTACCCGAAGATACTGCCATATCGGGTCAATGCATAGGGCGACGGAAGCAAGCTTCGAAATCGGCCCCCGTTCTCAAAAATCCATTTAATATATGGTCCCCAGATAGGGGACGTATCAGATATTAAACTGATAAGAACAGATACTACACTTGATCTTAGCCAAAAGGCCGAGAAGCGATAACCGTGAAAGGGGCGGGCCCAACAAGGTCCCCTTCATGGGCACTATCACTGCTTGCTGTCAGGGAGGCTGCCAGACAATTTTCCATGCACACTCTGGGCTGGGGGGCAGTCAACCACCAGTACACACAGCAGAACCTAAACCCATACCATTATTGCTAAGCAGCAAGACAGGGGCCCATTGCACTCCCACGGGGCCTTTTTAAATGCAATCCATAACCCGGATTTGCCAGGAACCCTTCTTACTCCTCCTACTTGCATGTGACACTGGGCTTAGGATCTGCATAGGAAACACACACACAAGCACACACCTACCTTTGTTGCCTGCAGATGCCTCCTTGGCTGTCCCCAAACGGTATCAAACCAACACCCACGGGAAGCTGTAAGCATAGAGGACATGCCTGCACCCCATTGGACTTACCTGTGTGGGTTAAATCCGGGTTATTTGACAACCTATGGCGGTGATGGTTCTGCTCAGGCAGAGCAGTGCTGATGCTCCTCATAAAGCTGTCGCTGCTGTGAAGGTTCTAGGTGACATCACAAATCCCTTTGGTTACATACACAACAAAGCTGGGTTGTTGTTGTTTACACTCTGCAAGGCCTGTGGAAGTGAGTGACATCATAGCACTGTAGTTCTGAGGGTTCAAGATGGATGCAAGAATCTCCTGTTGCTTCTATGAAGGCCGTAATAGACGACATCACCAAACAGCTCCATAGTCACATACACAGCAAAGGAGAGATGTTGTTTACACCTAGTGATGTCAGTGGTATTGAGTGACATCACAGCACAGTGCTAAGGCTCCTGGGCCTGGACACAGCAGCGGCTGCAATATCTCAACGGAGAATACGTTTATATCTATGTGTGTGTGTGCGCATATATATATATATATATATATATATATATATATATATATATATATATATATTTCTCCGCCGAAATCACTTTTAAACCCATTTCCACCTTTTTTTCCCTTCTCTTCCTCTTACTTTTTTTTCACGTTTTTTTACGTTTTTCTCCTTTTCGCCTCTTTTCTGGGCGTATTATTCTTCTTTTTCTTCTTTTTTTTCGTCTAATGCATACCCCATCAGTGCAGCAATGCTTATTCAATACCGCCAGCAGATGGAGACACTGGGGGATAATTTTCTAAGGATTTATACTGATTTTTCCTGTCTGAATTTGTCGCACAGAAAGTTGCAGGCCAAATATGTGTGACATTTCTGCGACTTTAGCTTCTAGAGCATTTTTACAACATTATACATAGGTGCTGAATACATAAAAAGCGACTGTTCAGCGACAGACAAGTCGCATCGGCTGAAAGTAGGCCAGAATGTCAGTCCATGTTGGAGCAGGTTTAGATACAGTCTAAAGCATAGATCTCAAAGTCTGTGCACAGAATTTAGCAAGGGCCTCGCACCTTCTGATGCATCAGGTAGGTGCACAATAGCATAGCCTAACCCTCTGTACTTTGGTCTATATTGATGCGGGACATAGACAGCCAGCTGATGACCAATCCATTAGTGCAATGGATGTCTGGAAGCATTTGTCTTTGCCTTTGCAATACCACAGAAGCAATGCATGGTCAATGTACAGCAATGACACACCTGTGTGAACAGCCAGGAGACCCCCCCCCCCCATGTTATGTTACATAGTTACATAGTTAGTACGGTCGAAAAAAGACATATGTCCATCAAGTTCAACCAGGGAATTAAGGGGTAGGGGTGTGGCGCGATATTGGGGAAGGGATGAGATTTTATATTTCTTCATAAGCATTAATCTTATTTTGTCAATTAGGAACATTCAGCACCCACCCGCTATCAAGGCAGCTGCCTATCATGTCATGCCCTACCTGCACAGGTGTGCTGGCTACTCAAATGATCCAATTAAGGAGGCCATTTAGTCAGCAGCAGCAGAAGTCCTGTGCCTGGACGCTCCAACAGGGGCCAGACACAAGCAGAAGCAGAAGCAGCAGAAGCAGCAGCAGCACCACCTTTTGTTTTTTGGCTGCAGCAGCAGCAAGGCCCACAGGGCTGGCTAGCTGGCTAGCCAGCAAGCAGGTAGCAATGAAAGTAGGAATCTTTCTTTTTAACCCTGTAAGGGGGTGGTGCACTGTACCCGAAGATACTGCCATATCGGGTCAATGCATAGGGCGACGGAAGCAA
Source organism: Hyla sarda (assembly GCF_029499605.1). Lineage (NCBI taxonomy): Eukaryota > Metazoa > Chordata > Amphibia > Anura > Hylidae > Hyla > Hyla sarda. Next base: position 19,369 of record NW_026608864.1, on the reverse strand, counting down.
GCTTCGAAATCGGCCCCCGTTCTCAAAAATCCATTTAATATATGGTCCCCAGATAGGGGACGTATCAGATATTAAACTGATAAGAACAGATACTACACTTGATCTTAGCCAAAAGGCCGAGAAGCGATAACCGTGAAAGGGGCGGGCCCAACAAGGTCCCCTTCATGGGCACTATCACTGCTTGCTGTCAGGGAGGCTGCCAGACAATTTTCCATGCACACTCTGGGCTGGGGGGCAGTCAACCACCAGTACACACAGCAGAACCTAAACCCATACCATTATTGCTAAGCAGCAAGACAGGGGCCCATTGCACTCCCACGGGGCCTTTTTAAATGCAATCCATAACCCGGATTTGCCAGGAACCCTTCTTACTCCTCCTACTTGCATGTGACACTGGGCTTAGGATCTGCATAGGAAACACACACACAAGCACACACCTACCTTTGTTGCCTGCAGATGCCTCCTTGGCTGTCCCCAAACGGTATCAAACCAACACCCACGGGAAGCTGTAAGCATAGAGGACATGCCTGCACCCCATTGGACTTACCTGTGTGGGTTAAATCCGGGTTATTTGACAACCTATGGCGGTGATGGTTCTGCTCAGGCAGAGCAGTGCTGATGCTCCTCATAAAGCTGTCGCTGCTGTGAAGGTTCTAGGTGACATCACAAATCCCTATGGTTACATACACAACAAAGCTGGGTTGTTGTTGTTTACACTCTGCAAGGCCTGTGGAAGTGAGTGACATCATAGCACTGTAGTTCTGAGGGTTCAAGATGGATGCAACAATCTCCTGTTGCTTCTATGAAGGCCGTAATAGACGACATCACCAAACAGCTCCATAGTCACATACACAGCAAAGGAGAGATGTTGTTTACACCTAGTGATGTCAGTGGTATTGAGTGACATCACAGCACAGTGCTAAGGCTCCTGGGCCTGGACACAGCAGCGGCTGCAATATCTCAACGGAGAATACGTTTATATCTATGTGTGTGTGTGCGCATATATATATATATATATATATATATATATATATATATATATTTCTCCGCCGAAATCACTTTTAAACCCATTTCCACCTTTTTTTCCCTTCTCTTCCTCTTACTTTTTTTTCACGTTTTTTTACGTTTTTCTCCTTTTCGCCTCTTTTCTGGGCGTATTATTCTTCTTTTTCTTCTTTTTTTTCGTCTAATGCATACCCCATCGGTGCAGCAATGCTTATTCAATACCGCCAGCAGATGGAGACACTGGGGGATAATTTTCTAAGGATTTATACTGATTTTTCCTGTCTGAATTTGTCGCACAGAAAGTTGCAGGCCAAATATGTGTGACATTTCTGCGACTTTAGCTTCTAGAGCATTTTTACAACATTATACATAGGTGCTGAATACATAAAAAGCGACTGTTCAGCGACAGACAAGTCGCATCGGCTGAAAGTAGGCCAGAATGTCAGTCCATGTTGGAGCAGGTTTAGATACAGTCTAAAGCATAGATCTCAAAGTCTGTGCACAGAATTTAGCAAGGGCCTCGCACCTTCTGATGCATCAGGTAGGTGCACAATAGCATAGCCTAACCCTCTGTACTTTGGTCTATATTGATGCGGGACATAGACAGCCAGCTGATGACCAATCCATTAGTGCAATGGATGGCTGGAAGCATTTGTCTTTGCCTTTGCAATACCACAGAAGCAATGCATGGTCAATGTACAGCAATGACACACCTGTGTGAACAGCCAGGAGACCCCCCCCATGTTATGTTACATAGTTACATAGTTAGTACGGTCGAAAAAAGACATATGTCCATCAAGTTCAACCAGGGAATTAAGGGGTAGGGGTGTGGCGCGATATTGGGGAAGGGATGAGATTTTATATTTCTTCATAAGCATTAATCTTATTTTGTCAATTAGGAACATTCAGCACCCACCCGCTATCAAGGCAGCTGCCTATCATGTCATGCCCTACCTGCACAGGTGTGCTGGCTACTCAAATGATCCAATTAAGGAGGCCATTTAGTCAGCAGCAGCAGAAGTCCTGTGCCTGGACGCTCCAACAGGGGCCAGACACAAGCAGAAGCAGAAGCAGCAGAAGCAGCAGCAGCACCACCTTTTGTTTTTTGGCTGCAGCAGCAGCAAGGCCCACAGGGCTGGCTAGCTGGCTAGCCAGCAAGCAGGTAGCAATGAAAGTAGGAATCTTTCTTTTTAACCCTGTAAGGGGGTGGTGCACTGTACCCGAAGATACTGCCATATCGGGTCAATGCATAGGGCGACGGAAGCAAGCTTCGAAATCGGCCCCCGTTCTCAAAAATCCATTTAATATATGGTCCCCAGATAGGGGACGTATCAGATATTAAACTGATAAGAACAGATACTACACTTGATCTTAGCCAAAAGGCCGAGAAGCGATAACCGTGAAAGGGGCGGGCCCAACAAGGTCCCCTTCATGGGCACTATCACTGCTTGCTGTCAGGGAGGCTGCCAGACAATTTTCCATGCACACTCTGGGCTGGGGGGCAGTCAACCACCAGTACACACAGCAGAACCTAAACCCATACCATTATTGCTAAGCAGCAAGACAGGGGCCCATTGCACTCCCACGGGGCCTTTTTAAATGCAATCCATAACCCGGATTTGCCAGGAACCCTTCTTACTCCTTCTACTTGCATGTGACACTGGGCTTAGGATCTGCATAGGAAACACACACACAAGCACACACCTACCTTTGTTGCCTGCATATGCCTCCTTGGCTGTCCCCAAACGGTATCAAACCAACACCCACGGGAAGCTGTAAGCATAGAGGACATGCCTGCACCCCATTGGACTTACCTGTGTGGGTTAAATCCGGGTTATTTGACAACCTATGGCGGTGATGGTTCTGCTCAGGCAGAGCAGTGCTGATGCTCCTCATAAAGCTGTCGCTGCTGTGAAGGTTCTAGGTGACATCACAAATCCCTATGGTTACATACACAACAAAGCTGGGTTGTTGTTGTTTACACTCTGCAAGGCCTGTGGAAGTGAGTGACATCATAGCACTGTAGTTCTGAGGGTTCAAGATGGATGCAACAATCTCCTGTTGCTTCTATGAAGGCCGTAATAGACGACATCACCAAACAGCTCCATAGTCACATACACAGCAAAGGAGAGATGTTGTTTACACCTAGTGATGTCAGTGGTATTGAGTGACATCACAGCACAGTGCTAAGGCTCCTGGGCCTGGACACAGCAGCGGCTGCAATATCTCAACGGAGAATACGTTTATATCTATGTGTGTGTGTGCGCATATATATATATATATATATATATATATATATATTTCTCCGCCGAAATCACTTTTAAACCCATTTCCACCTTTTTTTCCCTTCTCTTCCTCTTACTTTTTTTTCACGTTTTTTTACGTTTTTCTCCTTTTCGCCTCTTTTCTGGGCGTATTATTCTTCTTTTTCTTCTTTTTTTTTGTCTAATGCATACCCCATCAGTGCAGCAATGCTTATTCAATACCGCCAGCAGATGGAGACACTGGGGGATAATTTTCTAAGGATTTATACTGATTTTTCCTGTCTGAATTTGTCGCACAGAAAGTTGCAGGCCAAATATGTGTGACATTTCTGCGACTTTAGCTTCTAGAGCATTTTTACAACATTATACATAGGTGCTGAATACATAAAAAGCGACTGTTCAGCGACAGACAAGTCGCATCGGCTGAAAGTAGGCCAGAATGTCAGTCCATGTTGGAGCAGGTTTAGATACAGTCTAAAGCATAGATCTCAAAGTCTGTGCACAGAATTTAGCAAGGGCCTCGCACCTTCTGATGCATCAGGTAGGTGCACAATAGCATAGCCTAACCCTCTGTACTTTGGTCTATATTGATGCGGGACATAGACAGCCAGCTGATGACCAATCCATTAGTGCAATGGATGGCTGGAAGCATTTGTCTTTGCCTTTGCAATACCACAGAAGCAATGCATGGTCAATGTACAGCAATGACACACCTGTGTGAACAGCCAGGAGACCCCCCCCATGTTATGTTACATAGTTACATAGTTAGTACGGTCGAAAAAAGACATATGTCCATCAAGTTCAACCAGGGAATTAAGGGGTAGGGGTGTGGCGCGATATTGGGGAAGGGATGAGATTTTATATTTCTTCATAAGCATTAATCTTATTTTGTCAATTAGGAACATTCAGCACCCACCCGCTATCAAGGCAGCTGCCTATCATGTCATGCCCTACCTGCACAGGTGTGCTGGCTACTCAAATGATCCAATTAAGGAGGCCATTTAGTCAGCAGCAGCAGAAGTCCTGTGCCTGGACGCTCCAACAGGGGCCAGACACAAGCAGAAGCAGAAGCAGCAGAAGCAGCAGCAGCACCACCTTTTGTTTTTTGGCTGCAGCAGCAGCAAGGCCCACAGGGCTGGCTAGCTGGCTAGCCAGCAAGCAGGTAGCAATGAAAGTAGGAATCTTTCTTTTTAACCCTGTAAGGGGGTGGTGCACTGTACCCGAAGATACTGCCATATCGGGTCAATGCATAGGGCGACGGAAGCAAGCTTCGAAATCGGCCCCCGTTCTCAAAAATCCATTTAATATATGGTCCCCAGATAGGGGACGTATCAGATATTAAACTGATAAGAACAGATACTACACTTGATCTTAGCCAAAAGGCCGAGAAGCGATAACCGTGAAAGGGGCGGGCCCAACAAGGTCCCCTTCATGGGCACTATCACTGCTTGCTGTCAGGGAGGCTGCCAGACAATTTTCCATGCACACTCTGGGCTGGGGGGCAGTCAACCACCAGTACACACAGCAGAACCTAAACCCATACCATTATTGCTAAGCAGCAAGACAGGGGCCCATTGCACTCCCACAGGGCCTTTTTAAATGCAATCCATAACCCGGATTTGCCAGGAACCCTTCTTACTCCTCCTACTTGCATGTGACACTGGGCTTAGGATCTGCATAGGAAACACACACACAAGCACACACCTACCTTTGTTGCCTGCAGATGCCTCCTTGGCTGTCCCCAAACGGTATCAAACCAACACCCACGGGAAGCTGTAAGCATAGAGGACATGCCTGCACCCCATTGGACTTACCTGTGTGGGTTAAATCCGGGTTATTTGACAACCTATGGCGGTGATGGTTCTGCTCAGGCAGAGCAGTGCTGATGCTCCTCATAAAGCTGTCGCTGCTGTGAAGGTTCTAGGTGACATCACAAATCCCTATGGTTACATACACAACAAAGCTGGGTTGTTGTTGTTTACACTCTGCAAGGCCTGTGGAAGTGAGTGACATCATAGCACTGTAGTTCTGAGGGTTCAAGATGGATGCAACAATCTCCTGTTGCTTCTATGAAGGCCATAATAGACGACATCACCAAACAGCTCCATAGTCACATACACAGCAAAGGAGAGATGTTGTTTACACCTAGTGATGTCAGTGGTATTGAGTGACATCACAGCACAGTGCTAAGGCTCCTGGGCCTGGACACAGCAGCGGCTGCAATATCTCAACGGAGAATACGTTTATATCTATGTGTGTGTGTGCGCATATATATATATATATATATATATATATATATATATATATATATTTCTCCGCCGAAATCACTTTTAAACCCATTTCCACCTTTTTTTCCCTTCTCTTCCTCTTACTTTTTTTTCACGTTTTTTTACGTTTTTCTCCTTTTCGCCTCTTTTCTGGGCGTATTATTCTTCTTTTTCTTCTTTTTTTTCGTCTAATGCATACCCCATCAGTGCAGCAATGCTTATTCAATACCGCCAGCAGATGGAGACACTGGGGGATAATTTTCTAAGGATTTATACTGATTTTTCCTGTCTGAATTTGTCGCACAGAAAGTTGCAGGCCAAATATGTGTGACATTTCTGCGACTTTAGCTTCTAGAGCATTTTTACAACATTATACATAGGTGCTGAATACATAAAAAGCGACTGTTCAGCGACAGACAAGTCGCATCGGCTGAAAGTAGGCCAGAATGTCAGTCCATGTTGGAGCAGGTTTAGATACAGTCTAAAGCATAGATCTCAAAGTCTGTGCACAGAATTTAGCAAGGGCCTCGCACCTTCTGATGCATCAGGTAGGTGCACAATAGCATAGCCTAACCCTCTGTACTTTGGTCTATATTGATACGGGACATAGACAGCCAGCTGATGACCAATCCATTAGTGCAATGGATGGCTGGAAGCATTTGTCTTTGCCTTTGCAATACCACAGAAGCAATGCATGGTCAATGTACAGCAATGACACACCTGTGTGAACAGCCAGGAGACCCCCCCCATGTTATGTTACATAGTTACATAGTTAGTACGGTCGAAAAAAGACATATGTCCATCAAGTTCAACCAGGGAATTAAGGGGTAGGGGTGTGGCGCGATATTGGGGAAGGGATGAGATTTTATATTTCTTCATAAGCATTAATCTTATTTTGTCAATTAGGAACATTCAGCACCCACCCGCTATCAAGGCAGCTGCCTATCATGTCATGCCCTACCTGCACAGGTGTGCTGGCTACTCAAATGATCCAATTAAGGAGGCCATTTAGTCAGCAGCAGCAGAAGTCCTGTGCCTGGACGCTCCAACAGCGGCCAGACACAAGCAGAAGCAGAAGCAGCAGAAGCAGCAGCAGCACCACCTTTTGTTTTTTGGCTGCAGCAGCAGCAAGGCCCACAGGGCTGGCTAGCTGGCTAGCCAGCAAGCAGGTAGCAATGAAAGTAGGAATCTTTCTTTTTAACCCTGTAAGGGGGTGGTGCACTGTACCCGAAGATACTGCCATATCGGGTCAATGCATAGGGCGACGGAAGCAAGCTTCGAAATCGGCCCCCGTTCTCAAAAATCCATTTAATATATGGTCCCCAGATAGGGGACGTATCAGATATTAAACTGATAAGAACAGATACTACACTTGATCTTAGCCAAAAGGCCGAGAAGCGATAACCGTGAAAGGGGCGGGCCCAACAAGGTCCCCTTCATGGGCACTATCACTGCTTGCTGTCAGGGAGGCTGCCAGACAATTTTCCATGCACACTCTGGGCTGGGGGGCAGTCAACCACCAGTACACACAGCAGAACCTAAACCCATACCATTATTGCTAAGCAGCAAGACAGGGGCCCATTGCACTCCCACGGGGCCTTTTTAAATGCAATCCATAACCCGGATTTGCCAGGAACCCTTCTTACTCCTCCTACTTGCATGTGACACTGGGCTTAGGATCTGCATAGGAAACACACACACAAGCACACACCTACCTTTGTTGCCTGCAGATGCCTCCTTGGCTGTCCCCAAACGGTATCAAACCAACACCCACGGGAAGCTGTAAGCATAGAGGACATGCCTGCACCCCATTGGACTTACCTGTGTGGGTTAAATCCGGGTTATTTGACAACCTATGGCGGTGATGGTTCTGCTCAGGCAGAGCAGTGCTGATGCTCCTCATAAAGCTGTCGCTGCTGTGAAGGTTCTAGGTGACATCACAAATCCCTATGGTTACATACACAACAAAGCTGGGTTGTTGTTGTTTACACTCTGCAAGGCCTGTGGAAGTGAGTGACATCATAGCACTGTAGTTCTGAGGGTTCAAGATGGATGCAACAATCTCCTGTTGCTTCTATGAAGGCCGTAATAGACGACATCACCAAACAGCTCCATAGTCACATACACAGCAAAGGAGAGATGTTGTTTACACCTAGTGATGTCAGTGGTATTGAGTGACATCACAGCACAGTGCTAAGGCTCCTGGGCCTGGACACAGCAGCGGCTGCAATATCTCAACGGAGAATACGTTTATATCTATGTGTGTGTGTGCGCATATATATATATATATATATATATATATATATATATATATATATATATTTCTCCGCCGAAATCACTTTTAAACCCATTTCCACCTTTTTTTCCCTTCTCTTCCTCTTACTTTTTTTTCACGTTTTTTTACGTTTTTCTCCTTTTCGCCTCTTTTCTGGGCGTATTATTCTTCTTTTTCTTCTTTTTTTTCGTCTAATGCATACCCCATCGGTGCAGCAATGCTTATTCAATACCGCCAGCAGATGGAGACACTGGGGGATAATTTTCTAAGGATTTATACTGATTTTTCCTGTCTGAATTTGTCGCACAGAAAGTTGCAGGCCAAATATGTGTGACATTTCTGCGACTTTAGCTTCTAGAGCATTTTTACAACATTATACATAGGTGCTGAATACATAAAAAGCGACTGTTCAGCGACAGACAAGTCGCATCGGCTGAAAGTAGGCCAGAATGTCAGTCCATGTTGGAGCAGGTTTAGATACAGTCTAAAGCATAGATCTCAAAGTCTGTGCACAGAATTTAGCAAGGGCCTCGCACCTTCTGATGCATCAGGTAGGTGCACAATAGCATAGCCTAACCCTCTGTACTTTGGTCTATATTGATGCGGGACATAGACAGCCAGCTGATGACCAATCCATTAGTGCAATGGATGGCTGGAAGCATTTGTCTTTGCCTTTGCAATACCACAGAAGCAATGCATGGTCAATGTACAGCAATGACACACCTGTGTGAACAGCCAGGAGACCCCCCCCCATGTTATGTTACATAGTTACATAGTTAGTACGGTCGAAAAAAGACATATGTCCATCAAGTTCAACCAGGGAATTAAGGGGTAGGGGTGTGGCGCGATATTGGGGAAGGGATGAGATTTTATATTTCTTCATAAGCATTAATCTTATTTTGTCAATTAGGAACATTCAGCACCCACCCGCTATCAAGGCAGCTGCCTATCATGTCATGCCCTACCTGCACAGGTGTGCTGGCTACTCAAATGATCCAATTAAGGAGGCCATTTAGTCAGCAGCAGCAGAAGTCCTGTGCCTGGACGCTCCAACAGGGGCCAGACACAAGCAGAAGCAGAAGCAGCAGAAGCAGCAGCAGCACCACCTTTTGTTTTTTGGCTGCAGCAGCAGCAAGGCCCACAGGGCTGGCTAGCTGGCTAGCCAGCAAGCAGGTAGCAATGAAAGTAGGAATCTTTCTTTTTAACCCTGTAAGGGGGTGGTGCACTGTACCCGAAGATACTGCCATATCGGGTCAATGCATAGGGCGACGGAAGCAAGCTTCGAAATCGGCCCCCGTTCTCAAAAATCCATTTAATATATGGTCCCCAGATAGGGGACGTATCAGATATTAAACTGATAAGAACAGATACTACACTTGATCTTAGCCAAAAGGCCGAGAAGCGATAACCGTGAAAGGGGCGGGCCCAACAAGGTCCCCTTCATGGGCACTATCACTGCTTGCTGTCAGGGAGGCTGCCAGACAATTTTCCATGCACACTCTGGGCTGGGGGGCAGTCAACCACCAGTACACACAGCAGAACCTAAACCCATACCATTATTGCTAAGCAGCAAGACAGGGGCCCATTGCACTCCCACGGGGCCTTTTTAAATGCAATCCATAACCCGGATTTGCCAGGAACCCTTCTTACTCCTCCTACTTGCATGTGACACTGGGCTTAGGATCTGCATAGGAAACACACACACAAGCACACACCTACCTTTGTTGCCTGCAGATGCCTCCTTGGCTGTCCCCAAACGGTATCAAACCAACACCCACGGGAAGCTGTAAGCATAGAGGACATGCCTGCACCCCATTGGACTTACCTGTGTGGGTTAAATCCGGGTTATTTGACAACCTATGGCGGTGATGGTTCTGCTCAGGCAGAGCAGTGCTGATGCTCCTCATAAAGCTGTCGCTGCTGTGAAGGTTCTAGGTGACATCACAAATCCCTATGGTTACATACACAACAAAGCTGGGTTGTTGTTGTTTACACTCTGCAAGGCCTGTGGAAGTGAGTGACATCATAGCACTGTAGTTCTGAGGGTTCAAGATGGATGCAACAATCTCCTGTTGCTTCTATGAAGGCCGTAATAGACGACATCACCAAACAGCTCCATAGTCACATTCACAGCAAAGGAGAGATGTTGTTTACACCTAGTGATGTCAGTGGTATTGAGTGACATCACAGCACAGTGCTAAGGCTCCTGGGCCTGGACACAGCAGCGGCTGCAATATCTCAACGGAGAATACGTTTATATCTATGTGTGTGTGTGCGCATATATATATATATATATATATATATATATATATATATATATTTCTCCGCCGAAATCACTTTTAAACCCATTTCCACCTTTTTTTCCCTTCTCTTCCTCTTACTTTTTTTTCACGTTTTTTTACGTTTTTCTCCTTTTCGCCTCTTTTCTGGGCGTATTATTCTTCTTTTTCTTCTTTTTTTTCGTCTAATGCATACCCCATCAGTGCAGCAATGCTTATTCAATACCGCCAGCAGATGGAGACACTGGGGGATAATTTTCTAAGGATTTATACTGATTTTTCCTGTCTGAATTTGTCGCACAGAAAGTTGCAGGCCAAATATGTGTGACATTTCTGCGACTTTAGCTTCTAGAGCATTTTTACAACATTATACATAGGTGCTGAATACATAAAAAGCGACTGTTCAGCGACAGACAAGTCGCATCGGCTGAAAGTAGGCCAGAATGTCAGTCCATGTTGGAGCAGGTTTAGATACAGTCTAAAGCATAGATCTCAAAGTCTGTGCACAGAATTTAGCAAGGGCCTCGCACCTTCTGATGCATCAGGTAGGTGCACAATAGCATAGCCTAACCCTCTGTACTTTGGTCTATATTGATGCGGGACATAGACAGCCAGCTGATGACCAATCCATTAGTGCAATGGATGGCTGGAAGCATTTGTCTTTGCCTTTGCAATACCACAGAAGCAATGCATGGTCAATGTACAGCAATGACACACCTGTGTGAACAGCCAGGAGACCCCCCCCATGTTATGTTACATAGTTACATAGTTAGTACGGTCGAAAAAAGACATATGTCCATCAAGTTCAACCAGGGAATTAAGGGGTAGGGGTGTGGCGCGATATTGGGGAAGGGATGAGATTTTATATTTCTTCATAAGCATTAATCTTATTTTGTCAATTAGGAACATTCAGCACCCACCCGCTATCAAGGCAGCTGCCTATCATGTCATGCCCTACCTGCACAGGTGTGCTGGCTACTCAAATGATCCAATTAAGGAGGCCATTTAGTCAGCAGCAGCAGAAGTCCTGTGCCTGGACGCTCCAACAGGGGCCAGACACAAGCAGAAGCAGAAGCAGCAGAAGCAGCAGCAGCACCACCTTTTGTTTTTTGGCTGCAGCAGCAGCAAGGCCCACAGGGCTGGCTAGCTGGCTAGCCAGCAAGCAGGTAGCAATGAAAGTAGGAATCTTTCTTTTTAACCCTGTAAGGGGGTGGTGCACTGTACCCGAAGATACTGCCATATCGGGTCAATGCATAGGGCGACGGAAGCAAGCTTCGAAATCGGCCCCCGTTCTCAAAAATCCATTTAATATATGGTCCCCAGATAGGGGACGTATCAGATATTAAACTGATAAGAACAGATACTACACTTGATCTTAGCCAAAAGGCCGAGAAGCGATAACCGTGAAAGGGGCGGGCCCAACAAGGTCCCCTTCATGGGCACTATCACTGCTTGCTGTCAGGGAGGCTGCCAGACAATTTTCCATGCACACTCTGGGCTGGGGGGCAGTCAACCACCAGTACACACAGCAGAACCTAAACCCATACCATTATTGCTAAGCAGCAAGACAGGGGCCCATTGCACTCCCACGGGGCCTTTTTAAATGCAATCCATAACCCGGATTTGCCAGGAACCCTTCTTACTCCTCCTACTTGCATGTGACACTGGGCTTAGGATCTGCATAGGAAACACACACACAAGCACACACCTACCTTTGTTGCCTGCAGATGCCTCCTTGGCTGTCCCCAAACGGTATCAAACCAACACCCACGGGAAGCTGTAAGCATAGAGGACATGCCTGCACCCCATTGGACTTACCTGTGTGGGTTAAATCCGGGTTATTTGACAACCTATGGCGGTGATGGTTCTGCTCAGGCAGAGCAGTGCTGATGCTCCTCATAAAGCTGTCGCTGCTGTGAAGGTTCTAGGTGACATCACAAATCCCTATGGTTACATACACAACAAAGCTGGGTTGTTGTTGTTTACACTCTGCAAGGCCTGTGGAAGTGAGTGACATCATAGCACTGTAGTTCTGAGGGTTCAAGATGGATGCAACAATCTCCTGTTGCTTCTATGAAGGCCGTAATAGACGACATCACCAAACAGCTCCATAGTCACATACACAGCAAAGGAGAGATGTTGTTTACACCTAGTGATGTCAGTGGTATTGAGTGACATCACAGCACAGTGCTAAGGCTCCTGGGCCTGGACACAGCAGCGGCTGCAATATCTCAACGGAGAATACGTTTATATCTATGTGTGTGTGTGCGCATATATATATATATATATATATATATATATATATATATATATATATATTTCTCCGCCGAAATCACTTTTAAACCCATTTCCACCTTTTTTTCCCTTCTCTTCCTCTTACTTTTTTTTCAAGTTTTTTTACGTTTTTCTCCTTTTCGCCTCTTTTCTGGGCGTATTATTCTTCTTTTTCTTCTTTTTTTTCGTCTAATGCATACCCCATCAGTGCAGCAATGCTTATTCAATACCGCCAGCAGATGGAGACACTGGGGGATAATTTTCTAAGGATTTATACTGATTTTTCCTGTCTGAATTTGTCGCACAGAAAGTTGCAGGCCAAATATGTGTGACATTTCTGCGACTTTAGCTTCTAGAGCATTTTTACAACATTATACATAGGTGCTGAATACATAAAAAGCGACTGTTCAGCGACAGACAAGTCGCATCGGCTGAAAGTAGGCCAGAATGTCAGTCCATGTTGGAGCAGGTTTAGATACAGTCTAAAGCATAGATCTCAAAGTCTGTGCACAGAATTTAGCAAGGGCCTCGCACCTTCTGATGCATCAGGTAGGTGCACAATAGCATAGCCTAACCCTCTGTACTTTGGTCTATATTGATGCGGGACATAGACAGCCAGCTGATGACCAATCCATTAGTGCAATGGATGGCTGGAAGCATTTGTCTTTGCCTTTGCAATACCACAGAAGCAATGCATGGTCAATGTACAGCAATGACACACCTGTGTGAACAGCCAGGAGACCCCCCCCATGTTATGTTACATAGTTACATAGTTAGTACGGTCGAAAAAAGACATATGTCCATCAAGTTCAACCAGGGAATTAAGGGGTAGGGGTGTGGCGCGATATTGGGGAAGGAATGAGATTTTATATTTCTTCATAAGCATTAATCTTATTTTGTCAATTAGGAACATTCAGCACCCACCCGCTATCAAGGCAGCTGCCTATCATGTCATGCCCTACCTGCACAGGTGTGCTGGCTACTCAAATGATCCAATTAAGGAGGCCATTTAGTCAGCAGCAGCAGAAGTCCTGTGCCTGGACGCTCCAACAGGGGCCAGACACAAGCAGAAGCAGAAGCAGCAGAAGCAGCAGCAGCACCACCTTTTGTTTTTTGGCTGCAGCAGCAGCAAGGCCCACAGGGCTGGCTAGCTGGCTAGCCAGCAAGCAGGTAGCAATGAAAGTAGGAATCTTTCTTTTTAACCCTGTAAGGGGGTGGTGCACTGTACCCGAAGATACTGCCATATCGGGTCAATGCATAGGGCGACGGAAGCAAGCTTCGAAATCGGCCCCCGTTCTCAAAAATCCATTTAATATATGGTCCCCAGATAGGGGACGTATCAGATATTAAACTGATAAGAACAGATTTTTATTTTTTTATCTAAAGCCGAGGAACGTGCTTTCGATTCACCTAAAGTGCAAGAAAAAGTGCAAACGTGTTACACTAAAAAAACGTGCACAAAGGATGCGGTCTATCGCAAGCCCTTCTCCGATAGGAGAGAGGCCCCCCAACAAACCTTACCCTTCGCCTCCGGACCAAAAGGTACCTGCGAGGTTCCAGGTTCGATGTCCCTTTTCGCCGAAGCTACTAGGAGACCACAAATGCTCCCGGCATCCCCCTTGGCGTTAGCCAAGGTATCTGCCCGCAGAGCCGATTACGGTAGGTACCCTGCGAAGCAGGAGTACCCGGGGTGTTTGCAGGGAGGTGCGGAACCTAATGGCCACACACACCTCCCCTAGACCGCCAGGAGGGACACCCAGAAGGGCTACCGCATCCTGACAAATCCTGTGAACACACAACACGCAAAAAGTGACACAGTGAGACAAAAAATAAATAAATAAGTGAATGTGTGCAGATATACTGCCCGGACATCCGGCCGGATCTATAAAAATTTCTCTGATCCTAGCCAGAAGGCCGGGAATCAAGAGGTGAGTGCCACAAGGTGAAGAGATTATGGTGCCCGTGCTTCAACTCAGTGAGCCTATTCTCCCAGTGAGTTTCGGCACCTCGGGGTCACCACTCCCCGAGGCACAAAAGTACCTCGGCTCTAGACCCTCTCAGCCTCATGGCGAGACCCGGAGGGAACAGGTCACATCGGGGCAGCCGTCGAGCTGATTCCTCAGAACCAGCCCCGGAAAGCCCTGGTACACCTGCATCCTCCATGCAGCACCCATCCCCACCAGCATGAAAACTGATAAGAACAGATACTACACTTGATCTTAGCCAAAAGGCCGAGAAGCGATAACCGTGAAAGGGGCGGGCCCAACAAGGTCCCCTTCATGGGCACTATCACTGCTTGCTGTCAGGGAGGCTGCCAGACAATTTTCCATGCACACTCTGGGCTGGGGGGCAGTCAACCACCAGTACACACAGCAGAACCTAAACCCATACCATTATTGCTAAGCAGCAAGACAGGGGCCCATTGCACTCCCACGGGGCCTTTTTAAATGCAATCCATAACCCGGATTTGCCAGGAACCCTTCTTACTCCTCCTACTTGCATGTGACACTGGGCTTAGGATCTGCATAGGAAACACACACACAAGCACACACCTACCTTTGTTGCCTGCAGATGCCTCCTTGGCTGTCCCCAAACGGTATCAAACCAACACCCACGGGAAGCTGTAAGCATAGAGGACATGCCTGCACCCCATTGGACTTACCTGTGTGGGTTAAATCCGGGTTATTTGACAACCTATGGCGGTGATGGTTCTGCTCAGGCAGAGCAGTGCTGATGCTCCTCATAAAGCTGTCGCTGCTGTGAAGGTTCTAGGTGACATCACAAATCCCTATGGTTACATACACAACAAAGCTGGGTTGTTGTTGTTTACACTCTGCAAGGCCTGTGGAAGTGAGTGACATCATAGCACTGTAGTTCTGAGGGTTCAAGATGGATGCAACAATCTCCTGTTGCTTCTATGAAGGCCGTAATAGACGACATCACCAAACAGCTCCATAGTCACATACACAGCAAAGGAGAGATGTTGTTTACACCTAGTGATGTCAGTGGTATTGAGTGACATCACAGCACAGTGCTAAGGCTCCTGGGCCTGGACACAGCAGCGGCTGCAATATCTCAACGGAGAATACGTTTATATCTATGTGTGTGTGTGCGCATATATATATATATATATATATATATATATATATATATATATATATTTCTCCGCCGAAATCACTTTTAAACCCATTTCCACCTTTTTTTCCCTTCTCTTCCTCTTACTTTTTTTTCACGTTTTTTTACGTTTTTCTCCTTTTCGCCTCTTTTCTGGGCGTATTATTCTTCTTTTTCTTCTTTTTTTTCGTCTAATGCATACCCCATCAGTGCAGCAATGCTTATTCAATACCGCCAGCAGATGGAGACACTGGGGGATAATTTTCTAAGGATTTATACTGATTTTTCCTGTCTGAATTTGTCGCACAGAAAGTTGCAGGCCAAATATGTGTGACATTTCTGCGACTTTAGCTTCTAGAGCATTTTTACAACATTATACATAGGTGCTGAATACATAAAAAGCGACTGTTCAGCGACAGACAAGTCGCATCGGCTGAAAGTAGGCCAGAATGTCAGTCCATGTTGGAGCAGGTTTAGATACAGTCTAAAGCATAGATCTCAAAGTCTGTGCACAGAATTTAGCAAGGGCCTCGCACCTTCTGATGCATCAGGTAGGTGCACAATAGCATAGCCTAACCCTCTGTACTTTGGTCTATATTGATGCGGGACATAGACAGCCAGCTGATGACCAATCCATTAGTGCAATGGATGGCTGGAAGCATTTGTCTTTGCCTTTGCAATACCACAGAAGCAATGCATGGTCAATGTACAGCAATGACACACCTGTGTGAACAGCCAGGAGACCCCCCCCCCCCCCCCCCATGTTATGTTACATAGTTACATAGTTAGTACGGTCGAAAAAAGACATATGTCCATCAAGTTCAACCAGGGAATTAAGGGGTAGGGGTGTGGCGCGATATTGGGGAAGGGATGAGATTTTATATTTCTTCATAAGCATTAATCTTATTTTGTCAATTAGGAACATTCAGCACCCACCCGCTATCAAGGCAGCTGCCTATCATGTCATGCCCTACCTGCACAGGTGTGCTGGCTACTCAAATGATCCAATTAAGGAGGCCATTTAGTCAGCAGCAGCAGAAGTCCTGTGCCTGGACGCTCCAACAGGGGCCAGACACAAGCAGAAGCAGAAGCAGCAGAAGCAGCAGCAGCACCACCTTTTGTTTTTTGGCTGCAGCAGCAGCAAGGCCCACAGGGCTGGCTAGCTGGCTAGCCAGCAAGCAGGTAGCAATGAAAGTAGGAATCTTTCTTTTTAACCCTGTAAGGGGGTGGTGCACTGTACCCGAAGATACTGCCATATCGGGTCAATGCATAGGGCGACGGAAGCAAGCTTCGAAATCGGCCCCCGTTCTCAAAAATCCATTTAATATATGGTCCCCAGATAGGGGACGTATCAGATATTAAACTGATAAGAACAGATACTACACTTGATCTTAGCCAAAAGGCCGAGAAGCGATAACCGTGAAAGGGGCGGGCCCAACAAGGTCCCCTTCATGGGCACTATCACTGCTTGCTGTCAGGGAGGCTGCCAGACAATTTTCCATGCACACTCTGGGCTGGGGGGCAGTCAACCACCAGTACACACAGCAGAACCTAAACCCATACCATTATTGCTAAGCAGCAAGACAGGGGCCCATTGCACTCCCACGGGGCCTTTTTAAATGCAATCCATAACCCGGATTTGCCAGGAACCCTTCTTACTCCTCCTACTTGCATGTGACACTGGGCTTAGGATCTGCATAGGAAACACACACACAAGCACACACCTACCTTTGTTGCCTGCAGATGCCTCCTTGGCTGTCCCCAAACGGTATCAAACCAACACCCACGGGAAGCTGTAAGCATAGAGGACATGCCTGCACCCCATTGGACTTACCTGTGTGGGTTAAATCCGGGTTATTTGACAACCTATGGCGGTGATGGTTCTGCTCAGGCAGAGCAGTGCTGATGCTCCTCATAAAGCTGTCGCTGCTGTGAAGGTTCTAGGTGACATCACAAATCCCTATGGTTACATACACAACAAAGCTGGGTTGTTGTTGTTTACACTCTGCAAGGCCTGTGGAAGTGAGTGACATCATAGCACTGTAGTTCTGAGGGTTCAAGATGGATGCAACAATCTCCTGTTGCTTCTATGAAGGCCGTAATAGACGACATCACCAAACAGCTCCATAGTCACATACACAGCAAAGGAGAGATGTTGTTTACACCTAGTGATGTCAGTGGTATTGAGTGACATCACAGCACAGTGCTAAGGCTCCTGGGCCTGGACACAGCAGCGGCTGCAATATCTCAACGGAGAATACGTTTATATCTATGTGTGTGTGTGCGCATATATATATATATATATATATATATATATATATATATATATATTTTCTCCGCCGAAATCACTTTTAAACCCATTTCCACCTTTTTTTCCCTTCTCTTCCTCTTACTTTTTTTTCACGTTTTTTTACGTTTTTCTCCTTTTCGCCTCTTTTCTGGGCGTATTATTCTTCTTTTTCTTCTTTTTTTTCGTCTAATGCATACCCCATCAGTGCAGCAATGCTTATTCAATACCGCCAGCAGATGGAGACACTGGGGGATAATTTTCTAAGGATTTATACTGATTTTTCCTGTCTGAATTTGTCGCACAGAAAGTTGCAGGCCAAATATGTGTGACATTTCTGCGACTTTAGCTTCTAGAGCATTTTTACAACATTATACATAGGTGCTGAATACATAAAAAGCGACTGTTCAGCGACAGACAAGTCGCATCGGCTGAAAGTAGGCCAGAATGTCAGTCCATGTTGGAGCAGGTTTAGATACAGTCTAAAGCATAGATCTCAAAGTCTGTGCACAGAATTTAGCAAGGGCCTCGCACCTTCTGATGCATCAGGTAGGTGCACAATAGCATAGCCTAACCCTCTGTACTTTGGTCTATATTGATGCGGGACATAGACAGCCAGCTGATGACCAATCCATTAGTGCAATGGATGGCTGGAAGCATTTGTCTTTGCCTTTGCAATACCACAGAAGCAATGCATGGTCAATGTACAGCAATGACACACCTGTGTGAACAGCCAGGAGACCCCCCCCATGTTATGTTACATAGTTACATAGTTAGTACGGTCGAAAAAAGACATATGTCCATCAAGTTCAACCAGGGAATTAAGGGGTAGGGGTGTGGCGCGATATTGGGGAAGGGATGAGATTTTATATTTCTTCATAAGCATTAATCTTATTTTGTCAATTAGGAACATTCAGCACCCACCCGCTATCAAGGCAGCTGCCTATCATGTCATGCCCTACCTGCACAGGTGTGCTGGCTACTCAAATGATCCAATTAAGGAGGCCATTTAGTCAGCAGCAGCAGAAGTCCTGTGCCTGGACGCTCCAACAGGGGCCAGACACAAGCAGAAGCAGAAGCAGCAGCAGCACCACCTTTTGTTTTTTGGCTGCAGCAGCAGCAAGGCCCACAGGGCTGGCTAGCTGGCTAGCCAGCAAGCAGGTAGCAATGAAAGTAGGAATCTTTCTTTTTAACCCTGTAAGGGGGTGGTGCACTGTACCCGAAGATACTGCCATATCGGGTCAATGCATAGGGCGACGGAAGCAAGCTTCGAAATCGGCCCCCGTTCTCAAAAATCCATTTAATATATGGTCCCCAGATAGGGGACGTATCAGATATTAAACTGATAAGAACAGATACTACACTTGATCTTAGCCAAAAGGCCGAGAAGCGATAACCGTGAAAGGGGCGGGCCCAACAAGGTCCCCTTCATGGGCACTATCACTGCTTGCTGTCAGGGAGGCTGCCAGACAATTTTCCATGCACACTCTGGGCTGGGGGGCAGTCAACCACCAGTACACACAGCAGAACCTAAACCCATACCATTATTGCTAAGCAGCAAGACAGGGGCCCATTGCACTCCCACGGGGCCTTTTTAAATGCAA
>NW_026608863.1:0-50455 GCF_029499605.1 Hyla sarda | reverse complement strand
TGAATACATAAAAAGCGACTGTTCAGCGACAGACAAGTCGCATCGGCTGAAAGTAGGCCAGAATGTCAGTCCATGTTGGAGCAGGTTTAGATACAGTCTAAAGCATAGATCTCAAAGTCTGTGCACAGAATTTAGCAAGGGCCTCGCACCTTCTGATGCATCAGGTAGGTGCACAATAGCATAGCCTAACCCTCTGTACTTTGGTCTATATTGATGCGGGACATAGACAGCCAGCTGATGACCAATCCATTAGTGCAATGGATGGCTGGAAGCATTTGTCTTTGCCTTTGCAATACCACAGAAGCAATGCATGGTCAATGTACAGCAATGACACACCTGTGTGAACAGCCAGGAGACCCCCCCCCCCCCCATGTTATGTTACATAGTTACATAGTTAGTACGGTCGAAAAAAGACATATGTCCATCACGTTCAACCAGGGAATTAAGGGGTAGGGGTGTGGCGCGATATTGGGGAAGGGATGAGATTTTATATTTCTTCATAAGCATTAATCTTATTTTGTCAATTAGGAACATTCAGCACCCACCCGCTATCAAGGCAGCTGCCTATCATGTCATGCCCTACCTGCACAGGTGTGCTGGCTACTCAAATGATCCAATTAAGGAGGCCATTTAGTCAGCAGCAGCAGAAGTCCTGTGCCTGGACGCTCCAACAGGGGCCAGACACAAGCAGAAGCAGAAGCAGCAGAAGCAGCAGCAGCACCACCTTTTGTTTTTTGGCTGCAGCAGCAGCAAGGCCCACAGGGCTGGCTAGCTGGCTAGCCAGCAAGCAGGTAGCAATGAAAGTAGGAATCTTTCTTTTTAACCCTGTAAGGGGGTGGTGCACTGTACCCGAAGATACTGCCATATCGGGTCAATGCATAGGGCGACGGAAGCAAGCTTCGAAATCGGCCCCCGTTCTCAAAAATCCATTTAATATATGGTCCCCAGATAGGGGACGTATCAGATATTAAACTGATAAGAACAGATACTACACTTGATCTTAGCCAAAAGGCCGAGAAGCGATAACCGTGAAAGGGGCGGGCCCAACAAGGTCCCCTTCATGGGCACTATCACTGCTTGCTGTCAGGGAGGCTGCCAGACAATTTTCCATGCACACTCTGGGCTGGGGGGCAGTCAACCACCAGTACACACAGCAGAACCTAAACCCATACCATTATTGCTAAGCAGCAAGACAGGGGCCCATTGCACTCCCACGGGGCCTTTTTAAATGCAATCCATAACCCGGATTTGCCAGGAACCCTTCTTACTCCTCCTACTTGCATGTGACACTGGGCTTAGGATCTGCATAGGAAACACACACACAAGCACACACCTACCTTTGTTGCCTGCAGATGCCTCCTTGGCTGTCCCCAAACGGTATCAAACCAACACCCACGGGAAGCTGTAAGCATAGAGGACATGCCTGCACCCCATTGGACTTACCTGTGTGGGTTAAATCCGGGTTATTTGACAACCTATGGCGGTGATGGTTCTGCTCAGGCAGAGCAGTGCTGATGCTCCTCATAAAGCTGTCGCTGCTGTGAAGGTTCTAGGTGACATCACAAATCCCTTTGGTTACATACACAACAAAGCTGGGTTGTTGTTGTTTACACTCTGCAAGGCCTGTGGAAGTGAGTGACATCATAGCACTGTAGTTCTGAGGGTTCAAGATGGATGCAACAATCTCCTGTTGCTTCTATGAAGGCCGTAATAGACGACATCACCAAACAGCTCCATAGTCACATACACAGCAAAGGAGAGATGTTGTTTACACCTAGTGATGTCAGTGGTATTGAGTGACATCACAGCACAGTGCTAAGGCTCCTGGGCCTGGACACAGCAGCGGCTGCAATATCTCAACGGAGAATACGTTTATATCTATATGTGTGTGTGCGCATATATATATATATATATATATATATATATATATATATATATATATATATATTCTCCGCCGAAATCACTTTTAAACCCATTTCCACCTTTTTTTCCCTTCTCTTCCTCTTACTTTTTTTTCACGTTTTTTTACGTTTTTCTCCTTTTCGCCTCTTTTCTGGGCGTATTATTCTTCTTTTTCTTCTTTTTTTTCGTCTAATGCATACCCCATCAGTGCAGCAATGCTTATTCAATACCGCCAGCAGATGGAGACACTGGGGGATAATTTTCTAAGGATTTATACTGATTTTTCCTGTCTGAATTTGTCGCACAGAAAGTTGCAGGCCAAATATGTGTGACATTTCTGCGACTTTAGCTTCTAGAGCATTTTTACAACATTATACATAGGTGCTGAATACATAAAAAGCGACTGTTCAGCGACAGACAAGTCGCATCGGCTGAAAGTAGGCCAGAATGTCAGTCCATGTTGGAGCAGGTTTAGATACAGTCTAAAGCATAGATCTCAAAGTCTGTGCACAGAATTTAGCAAGGGCCTCGCACCTTCTGATGCATCAGGTAGGTGCACAATAGCATAGCCTAACCCTCTGTACTTTGGTCTATATTGATGCGGGACATAGACAGCCAGCTGATGACCAATCCATTAGTGCAATGGATGGCTGGAAGCATTTGTCTTTGCCTTTGCAATACCACAGAAGCAATGCATGGTCAATGTACAGCAATGACACACCTGTGTGAACAGCCAGGAGACCCCCCCCCCCCCCCATGTTATGTTACATAGTTACATAGTTAGTACGGTCGAAAAAAGACATATGTCCATCACGTTCAACCAGGGAATTAAGGGGTAGGGGTGTGGCGCGATATTGGGGAAGGGATGAGATTTTATATTTCTTCATAAGCATTAATCTTATTTTGTCAATTAGGAACATTCAGCACCCACCCGCTATCAAGGCAGCTGCCTATCATGTCATGCCCTACCTGCACAGGTGTGCTGGCTACTCAAATGATCCAATTAAGGAGGCCATTTAGTCAGCAGCAGCAGAAGTCCTGTGCCTGGACGCTCCAACAGGGGCCAGACACAAGCAGAAGCAGAAGCAGCAGAAGCAGCAGCAGCACCACCTTTTGTTTTTTGGCTGCAGCAGCAGCAAGGCCCACAGGGCTGGCTAGCTGGCTAGCCAGCAAGCAGGTAGCAATGAAAGTAGGAATCTTTCTTTTTAACCCTGTAAGGGGGTGGTGCACTGTACCCGAAGATACTGCCATATCGGGTCAATGCATAGGGCGACGGAAGCAAGCTTCGAAATCGGCCCCCGTTCTCAAAAATCCATTTAATATATGGTCCCCAGATAGGGGACGTATCAGATATTAAACTGATAAGAACAGATACTACACTTGATCTTAGCCAAAAGGCCGAGAAGCGATAACCGTGAAAGGGGCGGGCCCAACAAGGTCCCCTTCATGGGCACTATCACTGCTTGCTGTCAGGGAGGCTGCCAGACAATTTTCCATGCACACTCTGGGCTGGGGGGCAGTCAACCACCAGTACACACAGCAGAACCTAAACCCATACCATTATTGCTAAGCAGCAAGACAGGGGCCCATTGCACTCCCACGGGGCCTTTTTAAATGCAATCCATAACCCGGATTTGCCAGGAACCCTTCTTACTCCTCCTACTTGCATGTGACACTGGGCTTAGGATCTGCATAGGAAACACACACACAAGCACACACCTACCTTTGTTGCCTGCAGATGCCTCCTTGGCTGTCCCCAAACGGTATCAAACCAACACCCACGGGAAGCTGTAAGCATAGAGGACATGCCTGCACCCCATTGGACTTACCTGTGTGGGTTAAATCCGGGTTATTTGACAACCTATGGCGGTGATGGTTCTGCTCAGGCAGAGCAGTGCTGATGCTCCTCATAAAGCTGTCGCTGCTGTGAAGGTTCTAGGTGACATCACAAATCCCTTTGGTTACATACACAACAAAGCTGGGTTGTTGTTGTTTACACTCTGCAAGGCCTGTGGAAGTGAGTGACATCATAGCACTGTAGTTCTGAGGGTTCAAGATGGATGCAACAATCTCCTGTTGCTTCTATGAAGGCCGTAATAGACGACATCACCAAACAGCTCCATAGTCACATACACAGCAAAGGAGAGATGTTGTTTACACCTAGTGATGTCAGTGGTATTGAGTGACATCACAGCACAGTGCTAAGGCTCCTGGGCCTGGACACAGCAGCGGCTGCAATATCTCAACGGAGAATACGTTTATATCTATATGTGTGTGTGTGCGCATATATATATATATATATATATATATATATATATATATATATATATATATTTCTCCGCCGAAATCACTTTTAAACCCATTTCCACCTTTTTTTCCCTTCTCTTCCTCTTACTTTTTTTTCACGTTTTTTTACGTTTTTCTCCTTTTCGCCTCTTTTCTGGGCGTATTATTCTTCTTTTTCTTCTTTTTTTTCGTCTAATGCATACCCCATCAGTGCAGCAATGCTTATTCAATACCGCCAGCAGATGGAGACACTGGGGGATAATTTTCTAAGGATTTATACTGATTTTTCCTGTCTGAATTTGTCGCACAGAAAGTTGCAGGCCAAATATGTGTGACATTTCTGCGACTTTAGCTTCTAGAGCATTTTTACAACATTATACATAGGTGCTGAATACATAAAAAGCGACTGTTCAGCGACAGACAAGTCGCATCGGCTGAAAGTAGGCCAGAATGTCAGTCCATGTTGGAGCAGGTTTAGATACAGTCTAAAGCATAGATCTCAAAGTCTGTGCACAGAATTTAGCAAGGGCCTCGCACCTTCTGATGCATCAGGTAGGTGCACAATAGCATAGCCTAACCCTCTGTACTTTGGTCTATATTGATGCGGGACATAGACAGCCAGCTGATGACCAATCCATTAGTGCAATGGATGGCTGGAAGCATTTGTCTTTGCCTTTGCAATACCACAGAAGCAATGCATGGTCAATGTACAGCAATGACACACCTGTGTGAACAGCCAGGAGACCCCCCCCCCCCCCCATGTTATGTTACATAGTTACATAGTTAGTACGGTCGAAAAAAGACATATGTCCATCACGTTCAACCAGGGAATTAAGGGGTAGGGGTGTGGCGCGATATTGGGGAAGGGATGAGATTTTATATTTCTTCATAAGCATTAATCTTATTTTGTCAATTAGGAACATTCAGCACCCACCCGCTATCAAGGCAGCTGCCTATCATGTCATGCCCTACCTGCACAGGTGTGCTGGCTACTCAAATGATCCAATTAAGGAGGCCATTTAGTCAGCAGCAGCAGAAGTCCTGTGCCTGGACGCTCCAACAGGGGCCAGACACAAGCAGAAGCAGAAGCAGCAGAAGCAGCAGCAGCACCACCTTTTGTTTTTTGGCTGCAGCAGCAGCAAGGCCCACAGGGCTGGCTAGCTGGCTAGCCAGCAAGCAGGTAGCAATGAAAGTAGGAATCTTTCTTTTTAACCCTGTAAGGGGGTGGTGCACTGTACCCGAAGATACTGCCATATCGGGTCAATGCATAGGGCGACGGAAGCAAGCTTCGAAATCGGCCCCCGTTCTCAAAAATCCATTTAATATATGGTCCCCAGATAGGGGACGTATCAGATATTAAACTGATAAGAACAGATACTACACTTGATCTTAGCCAAAAGGCCGAGAAGCGATAACCGTGAAAGGGGCGGGCCCAACAAGGTCCCCTTCATGGGCACTATCACTGCTTGCTGTCAGGGAGGCTGCCAGACAATTTTCCATGCACACTCTGGGCTGGGGGGCAGTCAACCACCAGTACACACAGCAGAACCTAAACCCATACCATTATTGCTAAGCAGCAAGACAGGGGCCCATTGCACTCCCACGGGGCCTTTTTAAATGCAATCCATAACCCGGATTTGCCAGGAACCCTTCTTACTCCTCCTACTTGCATGTGACACTGGGCTTAGGATCTGCATAGGAAACACACACACAAGCACACACCTACCTTTGTTGCCTGCAGATGCCTCCTTGGCTGTCCCCAAACGGTATCAAACCAACACCCACGGGAAGCTGTAAGCATAGAGGACATGCCTGCACCCCATTGGACTTACCTGTGTGGGTTAAATCCGGGTTATTTGACAACCTATGGCGGTGATGGTTCTGCTCAGGCAGAGCAGTGCTGATGCTCCTCATAAAGCTGTCGCTGCTGTGAAGGTTCTAGGTGACATCACAAATCCCTTTGGTTACATACACAACAAAGCTGGGTTGTTGTTGTTTACACTCTGCAAGGCCTGTGGAAGTGAGTGACATCATAGCACTGTAGTTCTGAGGGTTCAAGATGGATGCAACAATCTCCTGTTGCTTCTATGAAGGCCGTAATAGACGACATCACCAAACAGCTCCATAGTCACATACACAGCAAAGGAGAGATGTTGTTTACACCTAGTGATGTCAGTGGTATTGAGTGACATCACAGCACAGTGCTAAGGCTCCTGGGCCTGGACACAGCAGCGGCTGCAATATCTCAACGGAGAATACGTTTATATCTATATGTGTGTGTGCGCATATATATATATATATATATATATATATATATATATATATATATATATATATTCTCCGCCGAAATCACTTTTAAACCCATTTCCACCTTTTTTTCCCTTCTCTTCCTCTTACTTTTTTTTCACGTTTTTTTACGTTTTTCTCCTTTTCGCCTCTTTTCTGGGCGTATTATTCTTCTTTTTCTTCTTTTTTTTCGTCTAATGCATACCCCATCAGTGCAGCAATGCTTATTCAATACCGCCAGCAGATGGAGACACTGGGGGATAATTTTCTAAGGATTTATACTGATTTTTCCTGTCTGAATTTGTCGCACAGAAAGTTGCAGGCCAAATATGTGTGACATTTCTGCGACTTTAGCTTCTAGAGCATTTTTACAACATTATACATAGGTGCTGAATACATAAAAAGCGACTGTTCAGCGACAGACAAGTCGCATCGGCTGAAAGTAGGCCAGAATGTCAGTCCATGTTGGAGCAGGTTTAGATACAGTCTAAAGCATAGATCTCAAAGTCTGTGCACAGAATTTAGCAAGGGCCTCGCACCTTCTGATGCATCAGGTAGGTGCACAATAGCATAGCCTAACCCTCTGTACTTTGGTCTATATTGATGCGGGACATAGACAGCCAGCTGATGACCAATCCATTAGTGCAATGGATGGCTGGAAGCATTTGTCTTTGCCTTTGCAATACCACAGAAGCAATGCATGGTCAATGTACAGCAATGACACACCTGTGTGAACAGCCAGGAGACCCCCCCCCCCCCCCATGTTATGTTACATAGTTACATAGTTAGTACGGTCGAAAAAAGACATATGTCCATCACGTTCAACCAGGGAATTAAGGGGTAGGGGTGTGGCGCGATATTGGGGAAGGGATGAGATTTTATATTTCTTCATAAGCATTAATCTTATTTTGTCAATTAGGAACATTCAGCACCCACCCGCTATCAAGGCAGCTGCCTATCATGTCATGCCCTACCTGCACAGGTGTGCTGGCTACTCAAATGATCCAATTAAGGAGGCCATTTAGTCAGCAGCAGCAGAAGTCCTGTGCCTGGACGCTCCAACAGGGGCCAGACACAAGCAGAAGCAGAAGCAGCAGAAGCAGCAGCAGCACCACCTTTTGTTTTTTGGCTGCAGCAGCAGCAAGGCCCACAGGGCTGGCTAGCTGGCTAGCCAGCAAGCAGGTAGCAATGAAAGTAGGAATCTTTCTTTTTAACCCTGTAAGGGGGTGGTGCACTGTACCCGAAGATACTGCCATATCGGGTCAATGCATAGGGCGACGGAAGCAAGCTTCGAAATCGGCCCCCGTTCTCAAAAATCCATTTAATATATGGTCCCCAGATAGGGGACGTATCAGATATTAAACTGATAAGAACAGATACTACACTTGATCTTAGCCAAAAGGCCGAGAAGCGATAACCGTGAAAGGGGCGGGCCCAACAAGGTCCCCTTCATGGGCACTATCACTGCTTGCTGTCAGGGAGGCTGCCAGACAATTTTCCATGCACACTCTGGGCTGGGGGGCAGTCAACCACCAGTACACACAGCAGAACCTAAACCCATACCATTATTGCTAAGCAGCAAGACAGGGGCCCATTGCACTCCCACGGGGCCTTTTTAAATGCAATCCATAACCCGGATTTGCCAGGAACCCTTCTTACTCCTCCTACTTGCATGTGACACTGGGCTTAGGATCTGCATAGGAAACACACACACAAGCACACACCTACCTTTGTTGCCTGCAGATGCCTCCTTGGCTGTCCCCAAACGGTATCAAACCAACACCCACGGGAAGCTGTAAGCATAGAGGACATGCCTGCACCCCATTGGACTTACCTGTGTGGGTTAAATCCGGGTTATTTGACAACCTATGGCGGTGATGGTTCTGCTCAGGCAGAGCAGTGCTGATGCTCCTCATAAAGCTGTCGCTGCTGTGAAGGTTCTAGGTGACATCACAAATCCCTTTGGTTACATACACAACAAAGCTGGGTTGTTGTTGTTTACACTCTGCAAGGCCTGTGGAAGTGAGTGACATCATAGCACTGTAGTTCTGAGGGTTCAAGATGGATGCAACAATCTCCTGTTGCTTCTATGAAGGCCGTAATAGACGACATCACCAAACAGCTCCATAGTCACATACACAGCAAAGGAGAGATGTTGTTTACACCTAGTGATGTCAGTGGTATTGAGTGACATCACAGCACAGTGCTAAGGCTCCTGGGCCTGGACACAGCAGCGGCTGCAATATCTCAACGGAGAATACGTTTATATCTATATGTGTGTGTGCGCATATATATATATATATATATATATATATATATATATATATATATATATATATTCTCCGCCGAAATCACTTTTAAACCCATTTCCACCTTTTTTTCCCTTCTC
Source organism: Hyla sarda (assembly GCF_029499605.1). NCBI lineage: Eukaryota > Metazoa > Chordata > Amphibia > Anura > Hylidae > Hyla > Hyla sarda. Next base: position 41,592 of record NW_026608863.1, on the reverse strand, counting down.
TTCCTCTTACTTTTTTTTCACGTTTTTTTACGTTTTTCTCCTTTTCGCCTCTTTTCTGGGCGTATTATTCTTCTTTTTCTTCTTTTTTTTCGTCTAATGCATACCCCATCAGTGCAGCAATGCTTATTCAATACCGCCAGCAGATGGAGACACTGGGGGATAATTTTCTAAGGATTTATACTGATTTTTCCTGTCTGAATTTGTCGCACAGAAAGTTGCAGGCCAAATATGTGTGACATTTCTGCGACTTTAGCTTCTAGAGCATTTTTACAACATTATACATAGGTGCTGAATACATAAAAAGCGACTGTTCAGCGACAGACAAGTCGCATCGGCTGAAAGTAGGCCAGAATGTCAGTCCATGTTGGAGCAGGTTTAGATACAGTCTAAAGCATAGATCTCAAAGTCTGTGCACAGAATTTAGCAAGGGCCTCGCACCTTCTGATGCATCAGGTAGGTGCACAATAGCATAGCCTAACCCTCTGTACTTTGGTCTATATTGATGCGGGACATAGACAGCCAGCTGATGACCAATCCATTAGTGCAATGGATGGCTGGAAGCATTTGTCTTTGCCTTTGCAATACCACAGAAGCAATGCATGGTCAATGTACAGCAATGACACACCTGTGTGAACAGCCAGGAGACCCCCCCCCCCCCCCATGTTATGTTACATAGTTACATAGTTAGTACGGTCGAAAAAAGACATATGTCCATCACGTTCAACCAGGGAATTAAGGGGTAGGGGTGTGGCGCGATATTGGGGAAGGGATGAGATTTTATATTTCTTCATAAGCATTAATCTTATTTTGTCAATTAGGAACATTCAGCACCCACCCGCTATCAAGGCAGCTGCCTATCATGTCATGCCCTACCTGCACAGGTGTGCTGGCTACTCAAATGATCCAATTAAGGAGGCCATTTAGTCAGCAGCAGCAGAAGTCCTGTGCCTGGACGCTCCAACAGGGGCCAGACACAAGCAGAAGCAGAAGCAGCAGAAGCAGCAGCAGCACCACCTTTTGTTTTTTGGCTGCAGCAGCAGCAAGGCCCACAGGGCTGGCTAGCTGGCTAGCCAGCAAGCAGGTAGCAATGAAAGTAGGAATCTTTCTTTTTAACCCTGTAAGGGGGTGGTGCACTGTACCCGAAGATACTGCCATATCGGGTCAATGCATAGGGCGACGGAAGCAAGCTTCGAAATCGGCCCCCGTTCTCAAAAATCCATTTAATATATGGTCCCCAGATAGGGGACGTATCAGATATTAAACTGATAAGAACAGATACTACACTTGATCTTAGCCAAAAGGCCGAGAAGCGATAACCGTGAAAGGGGCGGGCCCAACAAGGTCCCCTTCATGGGCACTATCACTGCTTGCTGTCAGGGAGGCTGCCAGACAATTTTCCATGCACACTCTGGGCTGGGGGGCAGTCAACCACCAGTACACACAGCAGAACCTAAACCCATACCATTATTGCTAAGCAGCAAGACAGGGGCCCATTGCACTCCCACGGGGCCTTTTTAAATGCAATCCATAACCCGGATTTGCCAGGAACCCTTCTTACTCCTCCTACTTGCATGTGACACTGGGCTTAGGATCTGCATAGGAAACACACACACAAGCACACACCTACCTTTGTTGCCTGCAGATGCCTCCTTGGCTGTCCCCAAACGGTATCAAACCAACACCCACGGGAAGCTGTAAGCATAGAGGACATGCCTGCACCCCATTGGACTTACCTGTGTGGGTTAAATCCGGGTTATTTGACAACCTATGGCGGTGATGGTTCTGCTCAGGCAGAGCAGTGCTGATGCTCCTCATAAAGCTGTCGCTGCTGTGAAGGTTCTAGGTGACATCACAAATCCCTTTGGTTACATACACAACAAAGCTGGGTTGTTGTTGTTTACACTCTGCAAGGCCTGTGGAAGTGAGTGACATCATAGCACTGTAGTTCTGAGGGTTCAAGATGGATGCAACAATCTCCTGTTGCTTCTATGAAGGCCGTAATAGACGACATCACCAAACAGCTCCATAGTCACATACACAGCAAAGGAGAGATGTTGTTTACACCTAGTGATGTCAGTGGTATTGAGTGACATCACAGCACAGTGCTAAGGCTCCTGGGCCTGGACACAGCAGCGGCTGCAATATCTCAACGGAGAATACGTTTATATCTATATGTGTGTGTGCGCATATATATATATATATATATATATATATATATATATATATATATATATATATATTCTCCGCCGAAATCACTTTTAAACCCATTTCCACCTTTTTTTCCCTTCTCTTCCTCTTACTTTTTTTTCACGTTTTTTTACGTTTTTCTCCTTTTCGCCTCTTTTCTGGGCGTATTATTCTTCTTTTTCTTCTTTTTTTTCGTCTAATGCATACCCCATCAGTGCAGCAATGCTTATTCAATACCGCCAGCAGATGGAGACACTGGGGGATAATTTTCTAAGGATTTATACTGATTTTTCCTGTCTGAATTTGTCGCACAGAAAGTTGCAGGCCAAATATGTGTGACATTTCTGCGACTTTAGCTTCTAGAGCATTTTTACAACATTATACATAGGTGCTGAATACATAAAAAGCGACTGTTCAGCGACAGACAAGTCGCATCGGCTGAAAGTAGGCCAGAATGTCAGTCCATGTTGGAGCAGGTTTAGATACAGTCTAAAGCATAGATCTCAAAGTCTGTGCACAGAATTTAGCAAGGGCCTCGCACCTTCTGATGCATCAGGTAGGTGCACAATAGCATAGCCTAACCCTCTGTACTTTGGTCTATATTGATGCGGGACATAGACAGCCAGCTGATGACCAATCCATTAGTGCAATGGATGGCTGGAAGCATTTGTCTTTGCCTTTGCAATACCACAGAAGCAATGCATGGTCAATGTACAGCAATGACACACCTGTGTGAACAGCCAGGAGACCCCCCCCCCCCCCCATGTTATGTTACATAGTTACATAGTTAGTACGGTCGAAAAAAGACATATGTCCATCACGTTCAACCAGGGAATTAAGGGGTAGGGGTGTGGCGCGATATTGGGGAAGGGATGAGATTTTATATTTCTTCATAAGCATTAATCTTATTTTGTCAATTAGGAACATTCAGCACCCACCCGCTATCAAGGCAGCTGCCTATCATGTCATGCCCTACCTGCACAGGTGTGCTGGCTACTCAAATGATCCAATTAAGGAGGCCATTTAGTCAGCAGCAGCAGAAGTCCTGTGCCTGGACGCTCCAACAGGGGCCAGACACAAGCAGAAGCAGAAGCAGCAGAAGCAGCAGCAGCACCACCTTTTGTTTTTTGGCTGCAGCAGCAGCAAGGCCCACAGGGCTGGCTAGCTGGCTAGCCAGCAAGCAGGTAGCAATGAAAGTAGGAATCTTTCTTTTTAACCCTGTAAGGGGGTGGTGCACTGTACCCGAAGATACTGCCATATCGGGTCAATGCATAGGGCGACGGAAGCAAGCTTCGAAATCGGCCCCCGTTCTCAAAAATCCATTTAATATATGGTCCCCAGATAGGGGACGTATCAGATATTAAACTGATAAGAACAGATACTACACTTGATCTTAGCCAAAAGGCCGAGAAGCGATAACCGTGAAAGGGGCGGGCCCAACAAGGTCCCCTTCATGGGCACTATCACTGCTTGCTGTCAGGGAGGCTGCCAGACAATTTTCCATGCACACTCTGGGCTGGGGGGCAGTCAACCACCAGTACACACAGCAGAACCTAAACCCATACCATTATTGCTAAGCAGCAAGACAGGGGCCCATTGCACTCCCACGGGGCCTTTTTAAATGCAATCCATAACCCGGATTTGCCAGGAACCCTTCTTACTCCTCCTACTTGCATGTGACACTGGGCTTAGGATCTGCATAGGAAACACACACACAAGCACACACCTACCTTTGTTGCCTGCAGATGCCTCCTTGGCTGTCCCCAAACGGTATCAAACCAACACCCACGGGAAGCTGTAAGCATAGAGGACATGCCTGCACCCCATTGGACTTACCTGTGTGGGTTAAATCCGGGTTATTTGACAACCTATGGCGGTGATGGTTCTGCTCAGGCAGAGCAGTGCTGATGCTCCTCATAAAGCTGTCGCTGCTGTGAAGGTTCTAGGTGACATCACAAATCCCTTTGGTTACATACACAACAAAGCTGGGTTGTTGTTGTTTACACTCTGCAAGGCCTGTGGAAGTGAGTGACATCATAGCACTGTAGTTCTGAGGGTTCAAGATGGATGCAACAATCTCCTGTTGCTTCTATGAAGGCCGTAATAGACGACATCACCAAACAGCTCCATAGTCACATACACAGCAAAGGAGAGATGTTGTTTACACCTAGTGATGTCAGTGGTATTGAGTGACATCACAGCACAGTGCTAAGGCTCCTGGGCCTGGACACAGCAGCGGCTGCAATATCTCAACGGAGAATACGTTTATATCTATATGTGTGTGTGCGCATATATATATATATATATATATATATATATATATATATATATATATATATATTCTCCGCCGAAATCACTTTTAAACCCATTTCCACCTTTTTTTCCCTTCTCTTCCTCTTACTTTTTTTTCACGTTTTTTTACGTTTTTCTCCTTTTCGCCTCTTTTCTGGGCGTATTATTCTTCTTTTTCTTCTTTTTTTTCGTCTAATGCATACCCCATCAGTGCAGCAATGCTTATTCAATACCGCCAGCAGATGGAGACACTGGGGGATAATTTTCTAAGGATTTATACTGATTTTTCCTGTCTGAATTTGTCGCACAGAAAGTTGCAGGCCAAATATGTGTGACATTTCTGCGACTTTAGCTTCTAGAGCATTTTTACAACATTATACATAGGTGCTGAATACATAAAAAGCGACTGTTCAGCGACAGACAAGTCGCATCGGCTGAAAGTAGGCCAGAATGTCAGTCCATGTTGGAGCAGGTTTAGATACAGTCTAAAGCATAGATCTCAAAGTCTGTGCACAGAATTTAGCAAGGGCCTCGCACCTTCTGATGCATCAGGTAGGTGCACAATAGCATAGCCTAACCCTCTGTACTTTGGTCTATATTGATGCGGGACATAGACAGCCAGCTGATGACCAATCCATTAGTGCAATGGATGGCTGGAAGCATTTGTCTTTGCCTTTGCAATACCACAGAAGCAATGCATGGTCAATGTACAGCAATGACACACCTGTGTGAACAGCCAGGAGACCCCCCCCCCCCCCCATGTTATGTTACATAGTTACATAGTTAGTACGGTCGAAAAAAGACATATGTCCATCACGTTCAACCAGGGAATTAAGGGGTAGGGGTGTGGCGCGATATTGGGGAAGGGATGAGATTTTATATTTCTTCATAAGCATTAATCTTATTTTGTCAATTAGGAACATTCAGCACCCACCCGCTATCAAGGCAGCTGCCTATCATGTCATGCCCTACCTGCACAGGTGTGCTGGCTACTCAAATGATCCAATTAAGGAGGCCATTTAGTCAGCAGCAGCAGAAGTCCTGTGCCTGGACGCTCCAACAGGGGCCAGACACAAGCAGAAGCAGAAGCAGCAGAAGCAGCAGCAGCACCACCTTTTGTTTTTTGGCTGCAGCAGCAGCAAGGCCCACAGGGCTGGCTAGCTGGCTAGCCAGCAAGCAGGTAGCAATGAAAGTAGGAATCTTTCTTTTTAACCCTGTAAGGGGGTGGTGCACTGTACCCGAAGATACTGCCATATCGGGTCAATGCATAGGGCGACGGAAGCAAGCTTCGAAATCGGCCCCCGTTCTCAAAAATCCATTTAATATATGGTCCCCAGATAGGGGACGTATCAGATATTAAACTGATAAGAACAGATACTACACTTGATCTTAGCCAAAAGGCCGAGAAGCGATAACCGTGAAAGGGGCGGGCCCAACAAGGTCCCCTTCATGGGCACTATCACTGCTTGCTGTCAGGGAGGCTGCCAGACAATTTTCCATGCACACTCTGGGCTGGGGGGCAGTCAACCACCAGTACACACAGCAGAACCTAAACCCATACCATTATTGCTAAGCAGCAAGACAGGGGCCCATTGCACTCCCACGGGGCCTTTTTAAATGCAATCCATAACCCGGATTTGCCAGGAACCCTTCTTACTCCTCCTACTTGCATGTGACACTGGGCTTAGGATCTGCATAGGAAACACACACACAAGCACACACCTACCTTTGTTGCCTGCAGATGCCTCCTTGGCTGTCCCCAAACGGTATCAAACCAACACCCACGGGAAGCTGTAAGCATAGAGGACATGCCTGCACCCCATTGGACTTACCTGTGTGGGTTAAATCCGGGTTATTTGACAACCTATGGCGGTGATGGTTCTGCTCAGGCAGAGCAGTGCTGATGCTCCTCATAAAGCTGTCGCTGCTGTGAAGGTTCTAGGTGACATCACAAATCCCTTTGGTTACATACACAACAAAGCTGGGTTGTTGTTGTTTACACTCTGCAAGGCCTGTGGAAGTGAGTGACATCATAGCACTGTAGTTCTGAGGGTTCAAGATGGATGCAACAATCTCCTGTTGCTTCTATGAAGGCCGTAATAGACGACATCACCAAACAGCTCCATAGTCACATACACAGCAAAGGAGAGATGTTGTTTACACCTAGTGATGTCAGTGGTATTGAGTGACATCACAGCACAGTGCTAAGGCTCCTGGGCCTGGACACAGCAGCGGCTGCAATATCTCAACGGAGAATACGTTTATATCTATATGTGTGTGTGCGCATATATATATATATATATATATATATATATATATATATATATATATATATATATTCTCCGCCGAAATCACTTTTAAACCCATTTCCACCTTTTTTTCCCTTCTCTTCCTCTTACTTTTTTTTCACGTTTTTTTACGTTTTTCTCCTTTTCGCCTCTTTTCTGGGCGTATTATTCTTCTTTTTCTTCTTTTTTTTCGTCTAATGCATACCCCATCAGTGCAGCAATGCTTATTCAATACCGCCAGCAGATGGAGACACTGGGGGATAATTTTCTAAGGATTTATACTGATTTTTCCTGTCTGAATTTGTCGCACAGAAAGTTGCAGGCCAAATATGTGTGACATTTCTGCGACTTTAGCTTCTAGAGCATTTTTACAACATTATACATAGGTGCTGAATACATAAAAAGCGACTGTTCAGCGACAGACAAGTCGCATCGGCTGAAAGTAGGCCAGAATGTCAGTCCATGTTGGAGCAGGTTTAGATACAGTCTAAAGCATAGATCTCAAAGTCTGTGCACAGAATTTAGCAAGGGCCTCGCACCTTCTGATGCATCAGGTAGGTGCACAATAGCATAGCCTAACCCTCTGTACTTTGGTCTATATTGATGCGGGACATAGACAGCCAGCTGATGACCAATCCATTAGTGCAATGGATGGCTGGAAGCATTTGTCTTTGCCTTTGCAATACCACAGAAGCAATGCATGGTCAATGTACAGCAATGACACACCTGTGTGAACAGCCAGGAGACCCCCCCCCCCCCCCATGTTATGTTACATAGTTACATAGTTAGTACGGTCGAAAAAAGACATATGTCCATCACGTTCAACCAGGGAATTAAGGGGTAGGGGTGTGGCGCGATATTGGGGAAGGGATGAGATTTTATATTTCTTCATAAGCATTAATCTTATTTTGTCAATTAGGAACATTCAGCACCCACCCGCTATCAAGGCAGCTGCCTATCATGTCATGCCCTACCTGCACAGGTGTGCTGGCTACTCAAATGATCCAATTAAGGAGGCCATTTAGTCAGCAGCAGCAGAAGTCCTGTGCCTGGACGCTCCAACAGGGGCCAGACACAAGCAGAAGCAGAAGCAGCAGAAGCAGCAGCAGCACCACCTTTTGTTTTTTGGCTGCAGCAGCAGCAAGGCCCACAGGGCTGGCTAGCTGGCTAGCCAGCAAGCAGGTAGCAATGAAAGTAGGAATCTTTCTTTTTAACCCTGTAAGGGGGTGGTGCACTGTACCCGAAGATACTGCCATATCGGGTCAATGCATAGGGCGACGGAAGCAAGCTTCGAAATCGGCCCCCGTTCTCAAAAATCCATTTAATATATGGTCCCCAGATAGGGGACGTATCAGATATTAAACTGATAAGAACAGATACTACACTTGATCTTAGCCAAAAGGCCGAGAAGCGATAACCGTGAAAGGGGCGGGCCCAACAAGGTCCCCTTCATGGGCACTATCACTGCTTGCTGTCAGGGAGGCTGCCAGACAATTTTCCATGCACACTCTGGGCTGGGGGGCAGTCAACCACCAGTACACACAGCAGAACCTAAACCCATACCATTATTGCTAAGCAGCAAGACAGGGGCCCATTGCACTCCCACGGGGCCTTTTTAAATGCAATCCATAACCCGGATTTGCCAGGAACCCTTCTTACTCCTCCTACTTGCATGTGACACTGGGCTTAGGATCTGCATAGGAAACACACACACAAGCACACACCTACCTTTGTTGCCTGCAGATGCCTCCTTGGCTGTCCCCAAACGGTATCAAACCAACACCCACGGGAAGCTGTAAGCATAGAGGACATGCCTGCACCCCATTGGACTTACCTGTGTGGGTTAAATCCGGGTTATTTGACAACCTATGGCGGTGATGGTTCTGCTCAGGCAGAGCAGTGCTGATGCTCCTCATAAAGCTGTCGCTGCTGTGAAGGTTCTAGGTGACATCACAAATCCCTTTGGTTACATACACAACAAAGCTGGGTTGTTGTTGTTTACACTCTGCAAGGCCTGTGGAAGTGAGTGACATCATAGCACTGTAGTTCTGAGGGTTCAAGATGGATGCAACAATCTCCTGTTGCTTCTATGAAGGCCGTAATAGACGACATCACCAAACAGCTCCATAGTCACATACACAGCAAAGGAGAGATGTTGTTTACACCTAGTGATGTCAGTGGTATTGAGTGACATCACAGCACAGTGCTAAGGCTCCTGGGCCTGGACACAGCAGCGGCTGCAATATCTCAACGGAGAATACGTTTATATCTATATGTGTGTGTGCGCATATATATATATATATATATATATATATATATATATATATATATATATATATCTCCGCCGAAATCACTTTTAAACCCATTTCCACCTTTTTTTCCCTTCTCTTCCTCTTACTTTTTTTTCACGTTTTTTTACGTTTTTCTCCTTTTCGCCTCTTTTCTGGGCGTATTATTCTTCTTTTTCTTCTTTTTTTTCGTCTAATGCATACCCCATCAGTGCAGCAATGCTTATTCAATACCGCCAGCAGATGGAGACACTGGGGGATAATTTTCTAAGGATTTATACTGATTTTTCCTGTCTGAATTTGTCGCACAGAAAGTTGCAGGCCAAATATGTGTGACATTTCTGCGACTTTAGCTTCTAGAGCATTTTTACAACATTATACATAGGTGCTGAATACATAAAAAGCGACTGTTCAGCGACAGACAAGTCGCATCGGCTGAAAGTAGGCCAGAATGTCAGTCCATGTTGGAGCAGGTTTAGATACAGTCTAAAGCATAGATCTCAAAGTCTGTGCACAGAATTTAGCAAGGGCCTCGCACCTTCTGATGCATCAGGTAGGTGCACAATAGCATAGCCTAACCCTCTGTACTTTGGTCTATATTGATGCGGGACATAGACAGCCAGCTGATGACCAATCCATTAGTGCAATGGATGGCTGGAAGCATTTGTCTTTGCCTTTGCAATACCACAGAAGCAATGCATGGTCAATGTACAGCAATGACACACCTGTGTGAACAGCCAGGAGACCCCCCCCCCCCCCCATGTTATGTTACATAGTTACATAGTTAGTACGGTCGAAAAAAGACATATGTCCATCACGTTCAACCAGGGAATTAAGGGGTAGGGGTGTGGCGCGATATTGGGGAAGGGATGAGATTTTATATTTCTTCATAAGCATTAATCTTATTTTGTCAATTAGGAACATTCAGCACCCACCCGCTATCAAGGCAGCTGCCTATCATGTCATGCCCTACCTGCACAGGTGTGCTGGCTACTCAAATGATCCAATTAAGGAGGCCATTTAGTCAGCAGCAGCAGAAGTCCTGTGCCTGGACGCTCCAACAGGGGCCAGACACAAGCAGAAGCAGAAGCAGCAGAAGCAGCAGCAGCACCACCTTTTGTTTTTTGGCTGCAGCAGCAGCAAGGCCCACAGGGCTGGCTAGCTGGCTAGCCAGCAAGCAGGTAGCAATGAAAGTAGGAATCTTTCTTTTTAACCCTGTAAGGGGGTGGTGCACTGTACCCGAAGATACTGCCATATCGGGTCAATGCATAGGGCGACGGAAGCAAGCTTCGAAATCGGCCCCCGTTCTCAAAAATCCATTTAATATATGGTCCCCAGATAGGGGACGTATCAGATATTAAACTGATAAGAACAGATACTACACTTGATCTTAGCCAAAAGGCCGAGAAGCGATAACCGTGAAAGGGGCGGGCCCAACAAGGTCCCCTTCATGGGCACTATCACTGCTTGCTGTCAGGGAGGCTGCCAGACAATTTTCCATGCACACTCTGGGCTGGGGGGCAGTCAACCACCAGTACACACAGCAGAACCTAAACCCATACCATTATTGCTAAGCAGCAAGACAGGGGCCCATTGCACTCCCACGGGGCCTTTTTAAATGCAATCCATAACCCGGATTTGCCAGGAACCCTTCTTACTCCTCCTACTTGCATGTGACACTGGGCTTAGGATCTGCATAGGAAACACACACACAAGCACACACCTACCTTTGTTGCCTGCAGATGCCTCCTTGGCTGTCCCCAAACGGTATCAAACCAACACCCACGGGAAGCTGTAAGCATAGAGGACATGCCTGCACCCCATTGGACTTACCTGTGTGGGTTAAATCCGGGTTATTTGACAACCTATGGCGGTGATGGTTCTGCTCAGGCAGAGCAGTGCTGATGCTCCTCATAAAGCTGTCGCTGCTGTGAAGGTTCTAGGTGACATCACAAATCCCTTTGGTTACATACACAACAAAGCTGGGTTGTTGTTGTTTACACTCTGCAAGGCCTGTGGAAGTGAGTGACATCATAGCACTGTAGTTCTGAGGGTTCAAGATGGATGCAACAATCTCCTGTTGCTTCTATGAAGGCCGTAATAGACGACATCACCAAACAGCTCCATAGTCACATACACAGCAAAGGAGAGATGTTGTTTACACCTAGTGATGTCAGTGGTATTGAGTGACATCACAGCACAGTGCTAAGGCTCCTGGGCCTGGACACAGCAGCGGCTGCAATATCTCAACGGAGAATACGTTTATATCTATATGTGTGTGTGCGCATATATATATATATATATATATATATATATATATATATATATATATATTTCTCCGCCGAAATCACTTTTAAACCCATTTCCACCTTTTTTTCCCTTCTCTTCCTCTTACTTTTTTTTCACGTTTTTTTACGTTTTTCTCCTTTTCGCCTCTTTTCTGGGCGTATTATTCTTCTTTTTCTTCTTTTTTTTCGTCTAATGCATACCCCATCAGTGCAGCAATGCTTATTCAATACCGCCAGCAGATGGAGACACTGGGGGATAATTTTCTAAGGATTTATACTGATTTTTCCTGTCTGAATTTGTCGCACAGAAAGTTGCAGGCCAAATATGTGTGACATTTCTGCGACTTTAGCTTCTAGAGCATTTTTACAACATTATACATAGGTGCTGAATACATAAAAAGCGACTGTTCAGCGACAGACAAGTCGCATCGGCTGAAAGTAGGCCAGAATGTCAGTCCATGTTGGAGCAGGTTTAGATACAGTCTAAAGCATAGATCTCAAAGTCTGTGCACAGAATTTAGCAAGGGCCTCGCACCTTCTGATGCATCAGGTAGGTGCACAATAGCATAGCCTAACCCTCTGTACTTTGGTCTATATTGATGCGGGACATAGACAGCCAGCTGATGACCAATCCATTAGTGCAATGGATGGCTGGAAGCATTTGTCTTTGCCTTTGCAATACCACAGAAGCAATGCATGGTCAATGTACAGCAATGACACACCTGTGTGAACAGCCAGGAGACCCCCCCCCCCCCCCATGTTATGTTACATAGTTACATAGTTAGTACGGTCGAAAAAAGACATATGTCCATCACGTTCAACCAGGGAATTAAGGGGTAGGGGTGTGGCGCGATATTGGGGAAGGGATGAGATTTTATATTTCTTCATAAGCATTAATCTTATTTTGTCAATTAGGAACATTCAGCACCCACCCGCTATCAAGGCAGCTGCCTATCATGTCATGCCCTACCTGCACAGGTGTGCTGGCTACTCAAATGATCCAATTAAGGAGGCCATTTAGTCAGCAGCAGCAGAAGTCCTGTGCCTGGACGCTCCAACAGGGGCCAGACACAAGCAGAAGCAGAAGCAGCAGAAGCAGCAGCAGCACCACCTTTTGTTTTTTGGCTGCAGCAGCAGCAAGGCCCACAGGGCTGGCTAGCTGGCTAGCCAGCAAGCAGGTAGCAATGAAAGTAGGAATCTTTCTTTTTAACCCTGTAAGGGGGTGGTGCACTGTACCCGAAGATACTGCCATATCGGGTCAATGCATAGGGCGACGGAAGCAAGCTTCGAAATCGGCCCCCGTTCTCAAAAATCCATTTAATATATGGTCCCCAGATAGGGGACGTATCAGATATTAAACTGATAAGAACAGATACTACACTTGATCTTAGCCAAAAGGCCGAGAAGCGATAACCGTGAAAGGGGCGGGCCCAACAAGGTCCCCTTCATGGGCACTATCACTGCTTGCTGTCAGGGAGGCTGCCAGACAATTTTCCATGCACACTCTGGGCTGGGGGGCAGTCAACCACCAGTACACACAGCAGAACCTAAACCCATACCATTATTGCTAAGCAGCAAGACAGGGGCCCATTGCACTCCCACGGGGCCTTTTTAAATGCAATCCATAACCCGGATTTGCCAGGAACCCTTCTTACTCCTCCTACTTGCATGTGACACTGGGCTTAGGATCTGCATAGGAAACACACACACAAGCACACACCTACCTTTGTTGCCTGCAGATGCCTCCTTGGCTGTCCCCAAACGGTATCAAACCAACACCCACGGGAAGCTGTAAGCATAGAGGACATGCCTGCACCCCATTGGACTTACCTGTGTGGGTTAAATCCGGGTTATTTGACAACCTATGGCGGTGATGGTTCTGCTCAGGCAGAGCAGTGCTGATGCTCCTCATAAAGCTGTCGCTGCTGTGAAGGTTCTAGGTGACATCACAAATCCCTTTGGTTACATACACAACAAAGCTGGGTTGTTGTTGTTTACACTCTGCAAGGCCTGTGGAAGTGAGTGACATCATAGCACTGTAGTTCTGAGGGTTCAAGATGGATGCAACAATCTCCTGTTGCTTCTATGAAGGCCGTAATAGACGACATCACCAAACAGCTCCATAGTCACATACACAGCAAAGGAGAGATGTTGTTTACACCTAGTGATGTCAGTGGTATTGAGTGACATCACAGCACAGTGCTAAGGCTCCTGGGCCTGGACACAGCAGCGGCTGCAATATCTCAACGGAGAATACGTTTATATCTATATGTGTGTGTGCGCATATATATATATATATATCTATATATATATATATATATATATATATATATTTCTCCGCCGAAATCACTTTTAAACCCATTTCCACCTTTTTTTCCCTTCTCTTCCTCTTACTTTTTTTTCACGTTTTTTTACGTTTTTCTCCTTTTCGCCTCTTTTCTGGGCGTATTATTCTTCTTTTTCTTCTTTTTTTTCGTCTAATGCATACCCCATCAGTGCAGCAATGCTTATTCAATACCGCCAGCAGATGGAGACACTGGGGGATAATTTTCTAAGGATTTATACTGATTTTTCCTGTCTGAATTTGTCGCACAGAAAGTTGCAGGCCAAATATGTGTGACATTTCTGCGACTTTAGCTTCTAGAGCATTTTTACAACATTATACATAGGTGCTGAATACATAAAAAGCGACTGTTCAGCGACAGACAAGTCGCATCGGCTGAAAGTAGGCCAGAATGTCAGTCCATGTTGGAGCAGGTTTAGATACAGTCTAAAGCATAGATCTCAAAGTCTGTGCACAGAATTTAGCAAGGGCCTCGCACCTTCTGATGCATCAGGTAGGTGCACAATAGCATAGCCTAACCCTCTGTACTTTGGTCTATATTGATGCGGGACATAGACAGCCAGCTGATGACCAATCCATTAGTGCAATGGATGGCTGGAAGCATTTGTCTTTGCCTTTGCAATACCACAGAAGCAATGCATGGTCAATGTACAGCAATGACACACCTGTGTGAACAGCCAGGAGACCCCCCCCCCCCCCCATGTTATGTTACATAGTTACAATAGTTAGTACGGTCGAAAAAAGACATATGTCCATCACGTTCAACCAGGGAATTAAGGGGTAGGGGTGTGGCGCGATATTGGGGAAGGGATGAGATTTTATATTTCTTCATAAGCATTAATCTTATTTTGTCAATTAGGAACATTCAGCACCCACCCGCTATCAAGGCAGCTGCCTATCATGTCATGCCCTACCTGCACAGGTGTGCTGGCTACTCAAATGATCCAATTAAGGAGGCCATTTAGTCAGCAGCAGCAGAAGTCCTGTGCCTGGACGCTCCAACAGGGGCCAGACACAAGCAGAAGCAGAAGCAGCAGAAGCAGCAGCAGCACCACCTTTTGTTTTTTGGCTGCAGCAGCAGCAAGGCCCACAGGGCTGGCTAGCTGGCTAGCCAGCAAGCAGGTAGCAATGAAAGTAGGAATCTTTCTTTTTAACCCTGTAAGGGGGTGGTGCACTGTACCCGAAGATACTGCCATATCGGGTCAATGCATAGGGCGACGGAAGCAAGCTTCGAAATCGGCCCCCGTTCTCAAAAATCCATTTAATATATGGTCCCCAGATAGGGGACGTATCAGATATTAAACTGATAAGAACAGATACTACACTTGATCTTAGCCAAAAGGCCGAGAAGCGATAACCGTGAAAGGGGCGGGCCCAACAAGGTCCCCTTCATGGGCACTATCACTGCTTGCTGTCAGGGAGGCTGCCAGACAATTTTCCATGCACACTCTGGGCTGGGGGGCAGTCAACCACCAGTACACACAGCAGAACCTAAACCCATACCATTATTGCTAAGCAGCAAGACAGGGGCCCATTGCACTCCCACGGGGCCTTTTTAAATGCAATCCATAACCCGGATTTGCCAGGAACCCTTCTTACTCCTCCTACTTGCATGTGACACTGGGCTTAGGATCTGCATAGGAAACACACACACAAGCACACACCTACCTTTGTTGCCTGCAGATGCCTCCTTGGCTGTCCCCAAACGGTATCAAACCAACACCCACGGGAAGCTGTAAGCATAGAGGACATGCCTGCACCCCATTGGACTTACCTGTGTGGGTTAAATCCGGGTTATTTGACAACCTATGGCGGTGATGGTTCTGCTCAGGCAGAGCAGTGCTGATGCTCCTCATAAAGCTGTCGCTGCTGTGAAGGTTCTAGGTGACATCACAAATCCCTTTGGTTACATACACAACAAAGCTGGGTTGTTGTTGTTTACACTCTGCAAGGCCTGTGGAAGTGAGTGACATCATAGCACTGTAGTTCTGAGGGTTCAAGATGGATGCAACAATCTCCTGTTGCTTCTATGAAGGCCGTAATAGACGACATCACCAAACAGCTCCATAGTCACATACACAGCAAAGGAGAGATGTTGTTTACACCTAGTGATGTCAGTGGTATTGAGTGACATCACAGCACAGTGCTAAGGCTCCTGGGCCTGGACACAGCAGCGGCTGCAATATCTCAACGGAGAATACGTTTATATCTATATGTGTGTGTGCGCATATATATATATATATATATATATATATATATATATATATATATATATATATTTCTCCGCCGAAATCACTTTTAAACCCATTTCCACCTTTTTTTCCCTTCTCTTCCTCTTACTTTTTTTTCACGTTTTTTTACGTTTTTCTCCTTTTCGCCTCTTTTCTGGGCGTATTATTCTTCTTTTTCTTCTTTTTTTTCGTCTAATGCATACCCCATCAGTGCAGCAATGCTTATTCAATACCGCCAGCAGATGGAGACACTGGGGGATAATTTTCTAAGGATTTATACTGATTTTTCCTGTCTGAATTTGTCGCACAGAAAGTTGCAGGCCAAATATGTGTGACATTTCTGCGACTTTAGCTTCTAGAGCATTTTTACAACATTATACATAGGTGCTGAATACATAAAAAGCGACTGTTCAGCGACAGACAAGTCGCATCGGCTGAAAGTAGGCCAGAATGTCAGTCCATGTTGGAGCAGGTTTAGATACAGTCTAAAGCATAGATCTCAAAGTCTGTGCACAGAATTTAGCAAGGGCCTCGCACCTTCTGATGCATCAGGTAGGTGCACAATAGCATAGCCTAACCCTCTGTACTTTGGTCTATATTGATGCGGGACATAGACAGCCAGCTGATGACCAATCCATTAGTGCAATGGATGGCTGGAAGCATTTGTCTTTGCCTTTGCAATACCACAGAAGCAATGCATGGTCAATGTACAGCAATGACACACCTGTGTGAACAGCCAGGAGACCCCCCCCCCCCCCCATGTTATGTTACATAGTTACATAGTTAGTACGGTCGAAAAAAGACATATGTCCATCACGTTCAACCAGGGAATTAAGGGGTAGGGGTGTGGCGCGATATTGGGGAAGGGATGAGATTTTATATTTCTTCATAAGCATTAATCTTATTTTGTCAATTAGGAACATTCAGCACCCACCCGCTATCAAGGCAGCTGCCTATCATGTCATGCCCTACCTGCACAGGTGTGCTGGCTACTCAAATGATCCAATTAAGGAGGCCATTTAGTCAGCAGCAGCAGAAGTCCTGTGCCTGGACGCTCCAACAGGGGCCAGACACAAGCAGAAGCAGAAGCAGCAGAAGCAGCAGCAGCACCACCTTTTGTTTTTTGGCTGCAGCAGCAGCAAGGCCCACAGGGCTGGCTAGCTGGCTAGCCAGCAAGCAGGTAGCAATGAAAGTAGGAATCTTTCTTTTTAACCCTGTAAGGGGGTGGTGCACTGTACCCGAAGATACTGCCATATCGGGTCAATGCATAGGGCGACGGAAGCAAGCTTCGAAATCGGCCCCCGTTCTCAAAAATCCATTTAATATATGGTCCCCAGATAGGGGACGTATCAGATATTAAACTGATAAGAACAGATACTACACTTGATCTTAGCCAAAAGGCCGAGAAGCGATAACCGTGAAAGGGGCGGGCCCAACAAGGTCCCCTTCATGGGCACTATCACTGCTTGCTGTCAGGGAGGCTGCCAGACAATTTTCCATGCACACTCTGGGCTGGGGGGCAGTCAACCACCAGTACACACAGCAGAACCTAAACCCATACCATTATTGCTAAGCAGCAAGACAGGGGCCCATTGCACTCCCACGGGGCCTTTTTAAATGCAATCCATAACCCGGATTTGCCAGGAACCCTTCTTACTCCTCCTACTTGCATGTGACACTGGGCTTAGGATCTGCATAGGAAACACACACACAAGCACACACCTACCTTTGTTGCCTGCAGATGCCTCCTTGGCTGTCCCCAAACGGTATCAAACCAACACCCACGGGAAGCTGTAAGCATAGAGGACATGCCTGCACCCCATTGGACTTACCTGTGTGGGTTAAATCCGGGTTATTTGACAACCTATGGCGGTGATGGTTCTGCTCAGGCAGAGCAGTGCTGATGCTCCTCATAAAGCTGTCGCTGCTGTGAAGGTTCTAGGTGACATCACAAATCCCTTTGGTTACATACACAACAAAGCTGGGTTGTTGTTGTTTACACTCTGCAAGGCCTGTGGAAGTGAGTGACATCATAGCACTGTAGTTCTGAGGGTTCAAGATGGATGCAACAATCTCCTGTTGCTTCTATGAAGGCCGTAATAGACGACATCACCAAACAGCTCCATAGTCACATACACAGCAAAGGAGAGATGTTGTTTACACCTAGTGATGTCAGTGGTATTGAGTGACATCACAGCACAGTGCTAAGGCTCCTGGGCCTGGACACAGCAGCGGCTGCAATATCTCAACGGAGAATACGTTTATATCTATATGTGTGTGTGCGCATATATATATATATATATATATATATATATATATATATATATATATATATATCTCCGCCGAAATCACTTTTAAACCCATTTCCACCTTTTTTTCCCTTCTCTTCCTCTTACTTTTTTTTCACGTTTTTTTACGTTTTTCTCCTTTTCGCCTCTTTTCTGGGCGTATTATTCTTCTTTTTCTTCTTTTTTTTCGTCTAATGCATACCCCATCAGTGCAGCAATGCTTATTCAATACCGCCAGCAGATGGAGACACTGGGGGATAATTTTCTAAGGATTTATACTGATTTTTCCTGTCTGAATTTGTCGCACAGAAAGTTGCAGGCCAAATATGTGTGACATTTCTGCGACTTTAGCTTCTAGAGCATTTTTACAACATTATACATAGGTGCTGAATACATAAAAAGCGACTGTTCAGCGACAGACAAGTCGCATCGGCTGAAAGTAGGCCAGAATGTCAGTCCATGTTGGAGCAGGTTTAGATACAGTCTAAAGCATAGATCTCAAAGTCTGTGCACAGAATTTAGCAAGGGCCTCGCACCTTCTGATGCATCAGGTAGGTGCACAATAGCATAGCCTAACCCTCTGTACTTTGGTCTATATTGATGCGGGACATAGACAGCCAGCTGATGACCAATCCATTAGTGCAATGGATGGCTGGAAGCATTTGTCTTTGCCTTTGCAATACCACAGAAGCAATGCATGGTCAATGTACAGCAATGACACACCTGTGTGAACAGCCAGGAGACCCCCCCCCCCCCCCATGTTATGTTACATAGTTACATAGTTAGTACGGTCGAAAAAAGACATATGTCCATCACGTTCAACCAGGGAATTAAGGGGTAGGGGTGTGGCGCGATATTGGGGAAGGGATGAGATTTTATATTTCTTCATAAGCATTAATCTTATTTTGTCAATTAGGAACATTCAGCACCCACCCGCTATCAAGGCAGCTGCCTATCATGTCATGCCCTACCTGCACAGGTGTGCTGGCTACTCAAATGATCCAATTAAGGAGGCCATTTAGTCAGCAGCAGCAGAAGTCCTGTGCCTGGACGCTCCAACAGGGGCCAGACACAAGCAGAAGCAGAAGCAGCAGAAGCAGCAGCAGCACCACCTTTTGTTTTTTGGCTGCAGCAGCAGCAAGGCCCACAGGGCTGGCTAGCTGGCTAGCCAGCAAGCAGGTAGCAATGAAAGTAGGAATCTTTCTTTTTAACCCTGTAAGGGGGTGGTGCACTGTACCCGAAGATACTGCCATATCGGGTCAATGCATAGGGCGACGGAAGCAAGCTTCGAAATCGGCCCCCGTTCTCAAAAATCCATTTAATATATGGTCCCCAGATAGGGGACGTATCAGATATTAAACTGATAAGAACAGATACTACACTTGATCTTAGCCAAAAGGCCGAGAAGCGATAACCGTGAAAGGGGCGGGCCCAACAAGGTCCCCTTCATGGGCACTATCACTGCTTGCTGTCAGGGAGGCTGCCAGACAATTTTCCATGCACACTCTGGGCTGGGGGGCAGTCAACCACCAGTACAACCAGTACACACAGCAGAACCTAAACCCATACCATTATTGCTAAGCAGCAAGACAGGGGCCCATTGCACTCCCACGGGGCCTTTTTAAATGCAATCCATAACCCGGATTTGCCAGGAACCCTTCTTACTCCTCCTACTTGCATGTGACACTGGGCTTAGGATCTGCATAGGAAACACACACACAAGCACACACCTACCTTTGTTGCCTGCAGATGCCTCCTTGGCTGTCCCCAAACGGTATCAAACCAACACCCACGGGAAGCTGTAAGCATAGAGGACATGCCTGCACCCCATTGGACTTACCTGTGTGGGTTAAATCCGGGTTATTTGACAACCTATGGCGGTGATGGTTCTGCTCAGGCAGAGCAGTGCTGATGCTCCTCATAAAGCTGTCGCTGCTGTGAAGGTTCTAGGTGACATCACAAATCCCTTTGGTTACATACACAACAAAGCTGGGTTGTTGTTGTTTACACTCTGCAAGGCCTGTGGAAGTGAGTGACATCATAGCACTGTAGTTCTGAGGGTTCAAGATGGATGCAACAATCTCCTGTTGCTTCTATGAAGGCCGTAATAGACGACATCACCAAACAGCTCCATAGTCACATACACAGCAAAGGAGAGATGTTGTTTACACCTAGTGATGTCAGTGGTATTGAGTGACATCACAGCACAGTGCTAAGGCTCCTGGGCCTGGACACAGCAGCGGCTGCAATATCTCAACGGAGAATACGTTTATATCTATATGTGTGTGTGCGCATATATATGATATATATATATATATATATATATATATATATATATTTCTCCGCCGAAATCACTTTTAAACCCATTTCCACCTTTTTTTCCCTTCTCTTCCTCTTACTTTTTTTTCACGTTTTTTTACGTTTTTCTCCTTTTCGCCTCTTTTCTGGGCGTATTATTCTTCTTTTTCTTCTTTTTTTTCGTCTAATGCATACCCCATCAGTGCAGCAATGCTTATTCAATACCGCCAGCAGATGGAGACACTGGGGGATAATTTTCTAAGGATTTATACTGATTTTTCCTGTCTGAATTTGTCGCACAGAAAGTTGCAGGCCAAATATGTGTGACATTTCTGCGACTTTAGCTTCTAGAGCATTTTTACAACATTATACATAGGTGCTGAATACATAAAAAGCGACTGTTCAGCGACAGACAAGTCGCATCGGCTGAAAGTAGGCCAGAATGTCAGTCCATGTTGGAGCAGGTTTAGATACAGTCTAAAGCATAGATCTCAAAGTCTGTGCACAGAATTTAGCAAGGGCCTCGCACCTTCTGATGCATCAGGTAGGTGCACAATAGCATAGCCTAACCCTCTGTACTTTGGTCTATATTGATGCGGGACATAGACAGCCAGCTGATGACCAATCCATTAGTGCAATGGATGGCTGGAAGCATTTGTCTTTGCCTTTGCAATACCACAGAAGCAATGCATGGTCAATGTACAGCAATGACACACCTGTGTGAACAGCCAGGAGACCCCCCCCCCCCCATGTTATGTTACATAGTTACATAGTTAGTACGGTCGAAAAAAGACATATGTCCATCACGTTCAACCAGGGAATTAAGGGGTAGGGGTGTGGCGCGATATTGGGGAAGGGATGAGATTTT
Source organism: Hyla sarda (assembly GCF_029499605.1). Classification (NCBI taxonomy): domain Eukaryota; kingdom Metazoa; phylum Chordata; class Amphibia; order Anura; family Hylidae; genus Hyla; species Hyla sarda. The sequence continues at coordinate 20,220 of NW_026608863.1, read as the reverse complement.
ATATTTCTTCATAAGCATTAATCTTATTTTGTCAATTAGGAACATTCAGCACCCACCCGCTATCAAGGCAGCTGCCTATCATGTCATGCCCTACCTGCACAGGTGTGCTGGCTACTCAAATGATCCAATTAAGGAGGCCATTTAGTCAGCAGCAGCAGAAGTCCTGTGCCTGGACGCTCCAACAGGGGCCAGACACAAGCAGAAGCAGAAGCAGCAGAAGCAGCAGCAGCACCACCTTTTGTTTTTTGGCTGCAGCAGCAGCAAGGCCCACAGGGCTGGCTAGCTGGCTAGCCAGCAAGCAGGTAGCAATGAAAGTAGGAATCTTTCTTTTTAACCCTGTAAGGGGGTGGTGCACTGTACCCGAAGATACTGCCATATCGGGTCAATGCATAGGGCGACGGAAGCAAGCTTCGAAATCGGCCCCCGTTCTCAAAAATCCATTTAATATATGGTCCCCAGATAGGGGACGTATCAGATATTAAACTGATAAGAACAGATACTACACTTGATCTTAGCCAAAAGGCCGAGAAGCGATAACCGTGAAAGGGGCGGGCCCAACAAGGTCCCCTTCATGGGCACTATCACTGCTTGCTGTCAGGGAGGCTGCCAGACAATTTTCCATGCACACTCTGGGCTGGGGGGCAGTCAACCACCAGTACACACAGCAGAACCTAAACCCATACCATTATTGCTAAGCAGCAAGACAGGGGCCCATTGCACTCCCACGGGGCCTTTTTAAATGCAATCCATAACCCGGATTTGCCAGGAACCCTTCTTACTCCTCCTACTTGCATGTGACACTGGGCTTAGGATCTGCATAGGAAACACACACACAAGCACACACCTACCTTTGTTGCCTGCAGATGCCTCCTTGGCTGTCCCCAAACGGTATCAAACCAACACCCACGGGAAGCTGTAAGCATAGAGGACATGCCTGCACCCCATTGGACTTACCTGTGTGGGTTAAATCCGGGTTATTTGACAACCTATGGCGGTGATGGTTCTGCTCAGGCAGAGCAGTGCTGATGCTCCTCATAAAGCTGTCGCTGCTGTGAAGGTTCTAGGTGACATCACAAATCCCTTTGGTTACATACACAACAAAGCTGGGTTGTTGTTGTTTACACTCTGCAAGGCCTGTGGAAGTGAGTGACATCATAGCACTGTAGTTCTGAGGGTTCAAGATGGATGCAACAATCTCCTGTTGCTTCTATGAAGGCCGTAATAGACGACATCACCAAACAGCTCCATAGTCACATACACAGCAAAGGAGAGATGTTGTTTACACCTAGTGATGTCAGTGGTATTGAGTGACATCACAGCACAGTGCTAAGGCTCCTGGGCCTGGACACAGCAGCGGCTGCAATATCTCAACGGAGAATACGTTTATATCTATATGTGTGTGTGCGCATATATATATATATATATATATATATATATATATATATATATATATTTCTCCGCCGAAATCACTTTTAAACCCATTTCCACCTTTTTTTCCCTTCTCTTCCTCTTACTTTTTTTTCACGTTTTTTTACGTTTTTCTCCTTTTCGCCTCTTTTCTGGGCGTATTATTCTTCTTTTTCTTCTTTTTTTTCGTCTAATGCATACCCCATCAGTGCAGCAATGCTTATTCAATACCGCCAGCAGATGGAGACACTGGGGGATAATTTTCTAAGGATTTATACTGATTTTTCCTGTCTGAATTTGTCGCACAGAAAGTTGCAGGCCAAATATGTGTGACATTTCTGCGACTTTAGCTTCTAGAGCATTTTTACAACATTATACATAGGTGCTGAATACATAAAAAGCGACTGTTCAGCGACAGACAAGTCGCATCGGCTGAAAGTAGGCCAGAATGTCAGTCCATGTTGGAGCAGGTTTAGATACAGTCTAAAGCATAGATCTCAAAGTCTGTGCACAGAATTTAGCAAGGGCCTCGCACCTTCTGATGCATCAGGTAGGTGCACAATAGCATAGCCTAACCCTCTGTACTTTGGTCTATATTGATGCGGGACATAGACAGCCAGCTGATGACCAATCCATTAGTGCAATGGATGGCTGGAAGCATTTGTCTTTGCCTTTGCAATACCACAGAAGCAATGCATGGTCAATGTACAGCAATGACACACCTGTGTGAACAGCCAGGAGACCCCCCCCCCCCCCATGTTATGTTACATAGTTACATAGTTAGTACGGTCGAAAAAAGACATATGTCCATCACGTTCAACCAGGGAATTAAGGGGTAGGGGTGTGGCGCGATATTGGGGAAGGGATGAGATTTTATATTTCTTCATAAGCATTAATCTTATTTTGTCAATTAGGAACATTCAGCACCCACCCGCTATCAAGGCAGCTGCCTATCATGTCATGCCCTACCTGCACAGGTGTGCTGGCTACTCAAATGATCCAATTAAGGAGGCCATTTAGTCAGCAGCAGCAGAAGTCCTGTGCCTGGACGCTCCAACAGGGGCCAGACACAAGCAGAAGCAGAAGCAGCAGAAGCAGCAGCAGCACCACCTTTTGTTTTTTGGCTGCAGCAGCAGCAAGGCCCACAGGGCTGGCTAGCTGGCTAGCCAGCAAGCAGGTAGCAATGAAAGTAGGAATCTTTCTTTTTAACCCTGTAAGGGGGTGGTGCACTGTACCCGAAGATACTGCCATATCGGGTCAATGCATAGGGCGACGGAAGCAAGCTTCGAAATCGGCCCCCGTTCTCAAAAATCCATTTAATATATGGTCCCCAGATAGGGGACGTATCAGATATTAAACTGATAAGAACAGATACTACACTTGATCTTAGCCAAAAGGCCGAGAAGCGATAACCGTGAAAGGGGCGGGCCCAACAAGGTCCCCTTCATGGGCACTATCACTGCTTGCTGTCAGGGAGGCTGCCAGACAATTTTCCATGCACACTCTGGGCTGGGGGGCAGTCAACCACCAGTACACACAGCAGAACCTAAACCCATACCATTATTGCTAAGCAGCAAGACAGGGGCCCATTGCACTCCCACGGGGCCTTTTTAAATGCAATCCATAACCCGGATTTGCCAGGAACCCTTCTTACTCCTCCTACTTGCATGTGACACTGGGCTTAGGATCTGCATAGGAAACACACACACAAGCACACACCTACCTTTGTTGCCTGCAGATGCCTCCTTGGCTGTCCCCAAACGGTATCAAACCAACACCCACGGGAAGCTGTAAGCATAGAGGACATGCCTGCACCCCATTGGACTTACCTGTGTGGGTTAAATCCGGGTTATTTGACAACCTATGGCGGTGATGGTTCTGCTCAGGCAGAGCAGTGCTGATGCTCCTCATAAAGCTGTCGCTGCTGTGAAGGTTCTAGGTGACATCACAAATCCCTTTGGTTACATACACAACAAAGCTGGGTTGTTGTTGTTTACACTCTGCAAGGCCTGTGGAAGTGAGTGACATCATAGCACTGTAGTTCTGAGGGTTCAAGATGGATGCAACAATCTCCTGTTGCTTCTATGAAGGCCGTAATAGACGACATCACCAAACAGCTCCATAGTCACATACACAGCAAAGGAGAGATGTTGTTTACACCTAGTGATGTCAGTGGTATTGAGTGACATCACAGCACAGTGCTAAGGCTCCTGGGCCTGGACACAGCAGCGGCTGCAATATCTCAACGGAGAATACGTTTATATCTATATGTGTGTGTGCGCATATATATATATATATATATATATATATATATATATATATATTTCTCCGCCGAAATCACTTTTAAACCCATTTCCACCTTTTTTTCCCTTCTCTTCCTCTTACTTTTTTTTCACGTTTTTTTACGTTTTTCTCCTTTTCGCCTCTTTTCTGGGCGTATTATTCTTCTTTTTCTTCTTTTTTTTCGTCTAATGCATACCCCATCAGTGCAGCAATGCTTATTCAATACCGCCAGCAGATGGAGACACTGGGGGATAATTTTCTAAGGATTTATACTGATTTTTCCTGTCTGAATTTGTCGCACAGAAAGTTGCAGGCCAAATATGTGTGACATTTCTGCGACTTTAGCTTCTAGAGCATTTTTACAACATTATACATAGGTGCTGAATACATAAAAAGCGACTGTTCAGCGACAGACAAGTCGCATCGGCTGAAAGTAGGCCAGAATGTCAGTCCATGTTGGAGCAGGTTTAGATACAGTCTAAAGCATAGATCTCAAAGTCTGTGCACAGAATTTAGCAAGGGCCTCGCACCTTCTGATGCATCAGGTAGGTGCACAATAGCATAGCCTAACCCTCTGTACTTTGGTCTATATTGATGCGGGACATAGACAGCCAGCTGATGACCAATCCATTAGTGCAATGGATGGCTGGAAGCATTTGTCTTTGCCTTTGCAATACCACAGAAGCAATGCATGGTCAATGTACAGCAATGACACACCTGTGTGAACAGCCAGGAGACCCCCCCCCCCCCATGTTATGTTACATAGTTACATAGTTAGTACGGTCGAAAAAAGACATATGTCCATCACGTTCAACCAGGGAATTAAGGGGTAGGGGTGTGGCGCGATATTGGGGAAGGGATGAGATTTTATATTTCTTCATAAGCATTAATCTTATTTTGTCAATTAGGAACATTCAGCACCCACCCGCTATCAAGGCAGCTGCCTATCATGTCATGCCCTACCTGCACAGGTGTGCTGGCTACTCAAATGATCCAATTAAGGAGGCCATTTAGTCAGCAGCAGCAGAAGTCCTGTGCCTGGACGCTCCAACAGGGGCCAGACACAAGCAGAAGCAGAAGCAGCAGAAGCAGCAGCAGCACCACCTTTTGTTTTTTGGCTGCAGCAGCAGCAAGGCCCACAGGGCTGGCTAGCTGGCTAGCCAGCAAGCAGGTAGCAATGAAAGTAGGAATCTTTCTTTTTAACCCTGTAAGGGGGTGGTGCACTGTACCCGAAGATACTGCCATATCGGGTCAATGCATAGGGCGACGGAAGCAAGCTTCGAAATCGGCCCCCGTTCTCAAAAATCCATTTAATATATGGTCCCCAGATAGGGGACGTATCAGATATTAAACTGATAAGAACAGATACTACACTTGATCTTAGCCAAAAGGCCGAGAAGCGATAACCGTGAAAGGGGCGGGCCCAACAAGGTCCCCTTCATGGGCACTATCACTGCTTGCTGTCAGGGAGGCTGCCAGACAATTTTCCATGCACACTCTGGGCTGGGGGGCAGTCAACCACCAGTACACACAGCAGAACCTAAACCCATACCATTATTGCTAAGCAGCAAGACAGGGGCCCATTGCACTCCCACGGGGCCTTTTTAAATGCAATCCATAACCCGGATTTGCCAGGAACCCTTCTTACTCCTCCTACTTGCATGTGACACTGGGCTTAGGATCTGCATAGGAAACACACACACAAGCACACACCTACCTTTGTTGCCTGCAGATGCCTCCTTGGCTGTCCCCAAACGGTATCAAACCAACACCCACGGGAAGCTGTAAGCATAGAGGACATGCCTGCACCCCATTGGACTTACCTGTGTGGGTTAAATCCGGGTTATTTGACAACCTATGGCGGTGATGGTTCTGCTCAGGCAGAGCAGTGCTGATGCTCCTCATAAAGCTGTCGCTGCTGTGAAGGTTCTAGGTGACATCACAAATCCCTTTGGTTACATACACAACAAAGCTGGGTTGTTGTTGTTTACACTCTGCAAGGCCTGTGGAAGTGAGTGACATCATAGCACTGTAGTTCTGAGGGTTCAAGATGGATGCAACAATCTCCTGTTGCTTCTATGAAGGCCGTAATAGACGACATCACCAAACAGCTCCATAGTCACATACACAGCAAAGGAGAGATGTTGTTTACACCTAGTGATGTCAGTGGTATTGAGTGACATCACAGCACAGTGCTAAGGCTCCTGGGCCTGGACACAGCAGCGGCTGCAATATCTCAACGGAGAATACGTTTATATCTATATGTGTGTGTGCGCATATATATATATATATATATATATATATATATATATATTTCTCCGCCGAAATCACTTTTAAACCCATTTCCACCTTTTTTTCCCTTCTCTTCCTCTTACTTTTTTTTCACGTTTTTTTACGTTTTTCTCCTTTTCGCCTCTTTTCTGGGCGTATTATTCTTCTTTTTCTTCTTTTTTTTCGTCTAATGCATACCCCATCAGTGCAGCAATGCTTATTCAATACCGCCAGCAGATGGAGACACTGGGGGATAATTTTCTAAGGATTTATACTGATTTTTCCTGTCTGAATTTGTCGCACAGAAAGTTGCAGGCCAAATATGTGTGACATTTCTGCGACTTTAGCTTCTAGAGCATTTTTACAACATTATACATAGGTGCTGAATACATAAAAAGCGACTGTTCAGCGACAGACAAGTCGCATCGGCTGAAAGTAGGCCAGAATGTCAGTCCATGTTGGAGCAGGTTTAGATACAGTCTAAAGCATAGATCTCAAAGTCTGTGCACAGAATTTAGCAAGGGCCTCGCACCTTCTGATGCATCAGGTAGGTGCACAATAGCATAGCCTAACCCTCTGTACTTTGGTCTATATTGATGCGGGACATAGACAGCCAGCTGATGACCAATCCATTAGTGCAATGGATGGCTGGAAGCATTTGTCTTTGCCTTTGCAATACCACAGAAGCAATGCATGGTCAATGTACAGCAATGACACACCTGTGTGAACAGCCAGGAGACCCCCCCCCCCCATGTTATGTTACATAGTTACATAGTTAGTACGGTCGAAAAAAGACATATGTCCATCACGTTCAACCAGGGAATTAAGGGGTAGGGGTGTGGCGCGATATTGGGGAAGGGATGAGATTTTATATTTCTTCATAAGCATTAATCTTATTTTGTCAATTAGGAACATTCAGCACCCACCCGCTATCAAGGCAGCTGCCTATCATGTCATGCCCTACCTGCACAGGTGTGCTGGCTACTCAAATGATCCAATTAAGGAGGCCATTTAGTCAGCAGCAGCAGAAGTCCTGTGCCTGGACGCTCCAACAGGGGCCAGACACAAGCAGAAGCAGAAGCAGCAGAAGCAGCAGCAGCACCACCTTTTGTTTTTTGGCTGCAGCAGCAGCAAGGCCCACAGGGCTGGCTAGCTGGCTAGCCAGCAAGCAGGTAGCAATGAAAGTAGGAATCTTTCTTTTTAACCCTGTAAGGGGGTGGTGCACTGTACCCGAAGATACTGCCATATCGGGTCAATGCATAGGGCGACGGAAGCAAGCTTCGAAATCGGCCCCCGTTCTCAAAAATCCATTTAATATATGGTCCCCAGATAGGGGACGTATCAGATATTAAACTGATAAGAACAGATAAGGTTTCAACAAAATTTTATTGAATAAATAAGAAACCATACAAAATTTAAAATGCAAAATAATAAAAGGTTCACAAAAGTTTTAAAATACAAATAATAAAACCAGTAATAAAAGGAGAAAAAATAAAAATGGCAGGATAAAACATTATACAAATGTCATAAAAACTGATTATACTGTTATTTCGTTCCATAGAGGCAGACACCACATGGATGCTGCCTCGCTGGCCCCCAACTGTTTCTTGTCTCTTAGGTAATAGATGTACATCTCACTCAGGGCCAGCTTTATACAGTTTTTAACATCAATAAAATCATGTTTAAAAAGTAAGATGTTCCTAACTTTCCAGATGGCATTTTTAAAACAATTAATAATCATCCAGCAGATCATCTGCTGTTTAAAATTGGGGCAGTTAAAAAGACCGTAAAAGACACATTCGTGATTAAAATCTTTTAGGCCGCAGGCCCACTTCAAAAGTGGGCCTACCTTCCTCCAAAGCTCCCGTGCAAAAGGGCAGTTCCAAAATATGTGCAGCACCGTTTCGTCCACTCCGCAGCCATCTCTCGGGCACTTGGCTCTCGCCACCAGTCCTCGCCTGTGCTGAAACTCACGAGTAGGGAGGCACTGGTGGACGATTGCCCAGGCAAGATCCCTGTGTACATTCGCCAGAAACTTCCCGTACACGTTCCGCCATACCTTTTTGGATCTTGCCTGTGTGAAATTGGACACTGCCAGGGTAACCTCACTCCGCCTGAGGACCTTTGATACCTTTCTCTGGTCCCCCAGTATGTCAGGCTCCAAATCTTGGAGACCTAGGAGCCTGACTGTCTTTTCCAACACCACATAATGTTTTGGGGGACACAGAAGCACCGGAGCGTTCAGAGGGATGCGCAACCATCTTTTAAAAACCATGCCCGCAGCGTACCTTAAAAAGCAGCTAAAAATGCCATCGGATTTAATAATTTTAAAACAGAAACAGAAATACTTTATGTAAAAGAAAGTAAAAAGGTTAGGAACATCTTTCCCGCCATTATCTTTACTTTTGTACATAAAATCACGCTTTAATTTCTCCATTTTTGAACCCCATAAAAAAGTAAAAACAATTCTAGTTACTTTTTTAATGTATAAAATAGATGGAGGAAATACCATGGCAATGTATAGCATAATAGGGAGTAAAACCATCTTTATTATTAAAATCTTCCCCTCCATGGTAAGGTTTCTAAGATTCCACATTAAAATCTTCTTCTCCATCTTAGCTATAGCTGAATCCCAGTTAGGGCTCCCATCATTGACCTGGTTAAAAACAATACCTAAAACTTTAATTTGATCCTGTTGCATTGTGACTCCTGGGGTGATGGATGAATCCCAGGAGCCAATATAAAAACAGTCACATTTATCTGTGTTTAGCTTAAAACCAGAGACCTCGCAGAAATAGCTGGTGTTCCTCAATGCCCCCCTCATGGATGGAGAGTCCGGGCACAGTATGGTGACATCATCCATGTACCCCAACACCTTTAGATGGGTCCCTCCTCCACCAGGTATCGGTACGCCTCTTACTACCCGGTCTTTTCTGAGGAGGGCCATCAGTGGTTCGATTGCGCAAATAAAAAGGAGTGGGGACAGGGGGCAGCCCTGTTTGACACCTGATAAAAGAGGAACACCGCTGGTTAAAAAGCCATTAACAGAGACTTGACTAAAACAGGATCGGTATAAAAGCATGATTCGGCTTAAAATCGTTTCAGGCACTGCCATCTTTTTAAGAACTAAAAACAGGTATTCATGGGAGACCCTATCAAAGGCTTTTTCAAAGTCTAAGGATAAAATTGCTACAGTTTGATTTCTATCCTTAAAATACCATAAAACATCTCTTAAAATATTTAGGGATTCAGCTATAGACCTTCCAGGTACCCCACAAACCTGATTTGGGTGAATTAATTTATGAATAAAAGGTTTAAAACGGACAGCTAATAACTTGGCTAAAACTTTATAATCAACATTTAAAAGTGTGATGGGGCGCCAATTTTTTAGCATATCCTTTTCACCCTTTTTAAAAAGTAATGATACAATCCCCCTCCTCCAGGAAGGGGGAAGTTCATTAACAATAAAAGTTTCTTTATACAATAAAACCATATCATCCTTTAAAATATCCCAAAAAGCTAAATAAAATTCGATGGGTAAACCATCTTCCCCAGGGGCCTTCCCACTAGAAAAACTTTTAAAAACAAATAAAAGTTCATCTAAGTTAAGATCACGGGATAAAACCTCCTGGTCTAAAACATCTAGCTTAAAATCAAGGGAATTAAGAACATGTTCTAAAAAGGATGGATTAAGATCTTTCTTATTAAAAAGAAGCTGGTAGAAGTTAAAAACTGCATCTAACATGCCTTTTGGAGTGGATTCACCCTCAAGGTTTTGGATGATATCCCTCCTATTCATCACTTTTTTAAAAAAGAAACGGGAACATTTCTCGCCCTCCTCCAGGTGCTGCACATGTGAGTTAAAAATGATTTGTTTCCCTTTCTTTTCTATGGCATGTTTTATTTCAGTTTTAAGGTTTAAAATATCATTTTCTACATCCATACCAGCTTCTTTCAATTTAAAAAGTACATTTAAACGCATGTTAAGAACATAAAACCACTGTTTTTCCATTTTTGCCTTCTTCTTACCTGCTTTGATAAAAAAAAATCTGATTTTAGATTTGGTGCCCTCCCACCAGTGCAGCATAGGCTCGTGGGGTTTTCTTTGTGATTGCCAGCATTGGTAGGTCCGCACAAACTCCTCTTTTATCTCAGGGTCCTCTAGGAGTGTGGTGTTTAATCTCCAGAGGCCCCTTTTTGCTTTTTGCTCCCCCTCTAGCTCCAGGCCCACCAAGAGGAGCTTATGATCAGAGAAGATATTCTGCTCGAGCGTGCATTTCAGGGGTTTAAAAGCTCTAGAGGAAAAAATAAAATCGATTCTGGAGCTCACTCTTCCATTGGACCATGTGGCGCCTGGGTCCTCCGGCAAGAGATCCTTCCAGCAATCTTTCAAATTAAAATCATCAATAAAATTTTTAAGCAGGTAAGAAGTGCGGTCTTTACGATTAATATCCCCACCCTGCCGGTGTTCCCCATCACGTATGCAGTTAAAATCACCTCCCACCAGCAGGGGGGAAGACCCAACACAAAACAGTGGTAAAATTTCAAATAGTTCTGCCCGCTCCTGTTTATCAGGAGGGGCATACACATTTAAAACACGAATTAAAAGTCCATTAAAATATAGATGAATTAAAAGAGCTCTGCCAGGCACAATCTCAGTTACTGTATGAATAGAAAAGGACTGGCCTCGGCAGAGCAGCCCAACACCCACAGAACGACAGTCATTTGCACCGGACCATATGGATGGGCCCAGCTTCCAGTCTTCTTTTAAGTCTTTATAGTCCATTTTACTAGGGATTCCACATTCTTGTAGCAGGCAAAGGTCAAAGTCACATGTCTCTAGATAAGAAAATAAAGCAGCCCTGCGATCAGGGCTCTTTAAGGACCTCACATTGAGTGAGGCAATTTTTACAGGGATAGGCATAGTTTATGGAGAGTCCGTGCTTGGAGAATCAAAGTCAATAATAAGCTGCGTACCGTCATCCCCCGCCTGCGGGGTCATCAGCTCCTTGATGTTCTGAGGGTCGGAGCTTGAGATCGATGATGCCCCGACCCTGAGCTCGCTCTCGTCCGAACTACGGCACGCCGCTTTCCTTTGAATGTCTTCCTCTTCTTCTTCTCTTTGTCTTTTAAATGTCACACTGCTGTCCATATCCTCTGTGTTGCTCTCACTCGATGTAATCTCTGGCCCCCGGCTGATGGATCTGCGTCTTCTTTCATCATTTGACGACTGGAACTGCTGCACAGGGGCCTGTGAGGCCTCTTTTCCGGAACCTTTGCCGCTACCTTGGGAAGTTTTCATCGCTTGTTCCCCAGCAAGCGTTGCTGAGGACTGTTGCTCCAACTTCCCCATCGATCGACGATGGCCAGTTTTACCCACCGGGTCCACTGCTGGCGGGGCAGCAAACCCTGGTTTGGCGCCACTTGTCTTCTTGGCCCTGTCCTGTATAGGCGGAGTAACAGGACCGGGCTCAGACCTGGCCACCTGGCTCCCCTTCCGGCGGGCTTTCACCGGGGCCTCTTCGTCCGGAGCAGGGCGACCCTGGGCCAAGCCAGTACCTGGCTTATGCTGCAATTTTGGGTCCACTTTTGCCCCCACCGAGGCCCGTCGGCTGCCACCCGCCACAGGTGAGCCCCCTTCAGAAGTTTCGGCGGGCTCTTGAGCCAGGTAGGAAGTCGATCGACGTCTTTCAATTTCCCGGGCAGTAAACTCGATCACCCGCCCGGGCTTCGTGGAATCCCCATGGCCTCCCCCTAGCACTACCACCGGTGGGCCCCCCGATGGAGCACCAGAGGTCTTGGGCCTGGACCCATCAGTACCTGCCATCTGGGGTTTGGGCATCTTAAAAAAGGACGTCTTTTGTCCTGTCCCCTCTTTGGGTGGGCCCAGCCTTGACCCACCCATCGTAGTTTTTGCTTTATGGGGACAGGAATTAAAATCGTGATTTTCCTCTCCGCAGAGGTTGCACCTTATCGTATGGCTACATCTTGAGGCTATGTGACCTTCTTGGCCACACCTATTGCAGCGAATCACACGCTCCGCGCCGCAGGTCTCCTGGGTGTGGCCAAACCTCAAGCAATTTCGGCAATACATAGGCATTTGAGGATAGAACAGGAAGCCCCGAACTCTCCCGATGGCAAAATTTGGGGGCGGATGGCAAAGACCCCCAATACCACCGGGATCCTTACGGAGCTTGACCCAGAACTTCCTCTTGCCGTTCCAGAACCGCACGGAGTTCAAGATTTTGTTTGCGAATCGCACCTCTTCGCAGTATCGCCGAAGAAAAGTGGCTATATCCTCCGTGGTCACATGAGGGCTGTGCATAGCCACCACCAACGGTATATGTTCCTCACCATAGAGGAACTGGAACGAAAGACCGTCGAGTCGATCGTCCCTCTGGTCCGCACCAGACAAGGTTGCATAGATGTTATCGCAACACGCCGTGGCCGTGAAGGTGACGGTATACAGGCCACGGCTTTCCTGGTCATTTAGACACAGGATGTCCTCCCTGTTGAGGCGGAAGTAGTCAAGAAGAATCACCTCCGCAATGAAGCGGAGGTTCTTCAACTGACGATGGCTCTCCGACACCTCTATGCGGATGGTATTTCGCATCGACATTTCCCCAGAGGGGAAAGCCCAGGAGAACGGCATCTTCCACACCCAGGGACTAAGCCCCTTCCCCAATAGCAGCAGGGGCTCGGAATCCCGCTATAAAAGCGGAACCCTTACCCAAGGCAGAGGTCGGGGGTACCCTAGGTGCTTCCGAAGCTACAGGTAACGCTCAACGTACCGAAAATGCCTTCTGAGACACAAGGTCCCAGAGACAGGGGGATCGCAACCCGTTGTCCGTGGACTAAGCCCGCTCCCCAATAGCAGCAAGGGGGTGAAGTCCCTCCGTAAGGAGAGACAATCCCCCAAGGCCGAGAAGCGGGGTACCACAGACACCTTCCGACCAGACCAAATGCAGATACTACACTTGATCTTAGCCAAAAGGCCGAGAAGCGATAACCGTGAAAGGGGCGGGCCCAACAAGGTCCCCTTCATGGGCACTATCACTGCTTGCTGTCAGGGAGGCTGCCAGACAATTTTCCATGCACACTCTGGGCTGGGGGGCAGTCAACCACCAGTACACACAGCAGAACCTAAACCCATACCATTATTGCTAAGCAGCAAGACAGGGGCCCATTGCACTCCCACGGGGCCTTTTTAAATGCAATCCATAACCCGGATTTGCCAGGAACCCTTCTTACTCCTCCTACTTGCATGTGACACTGGGCTTAGGATCTGCATAGGAAACACACACACAAGCACACACCTACCTTTGTTGCCTGCAGATGCCTCCTTGGCTGTCCCCAAACGGTATCAAACCAACACCCACGGGAAGCTGTAAGCATAGAGGACATGCCTGCACCCCATTGGACTTACCTGTGTGGGTTAAATCCGGGTTATTTGACAACCTATGGCGGTGATGGTTCTGCTCAGGCAGAGCAGTGCTGATGCTCCTCATAAAGCTGTCGCTGCTGTGAAGGTTCTAGGTGACATCACAAATCCCTTTGGTTACATACACAACAAAGCTGGGTTGTTGTTGTTTACACTCTGCAAGGCCTGTGGAAGTGAGTGACATCATAGCACTGTAGTTCTGAGGGTTCAAGATGGATGCAACAATCTCCTGTTGCTTCTATGAAGGCCGTAATAGACGACATCACCAAACAGCTCCATAGTCACATACACAGCAAAGGAGAGATGTTGTTTACACCTAGTGATGTCAGTGGTATTGAGTGACATCACAGCACAGTGCTAAGGCTCCTGGGCCTGGACACAGCAGCGGCTGCAATATCTCAACGGAGAATACGTTTATATCTATATGTGTGTGTGCGCATATATATATATATATATATATATATATATATTTCTCCGCCGAAATCACTTTTAAACCCATTTCCACCTTTTTTTCCCTTCTCTTCCTCTTACTTTTTTTTCACGTTTTTTTACGTTTTTCTCCTTTTCGCCTCTTTTCTGGGCGTATTATTCTTCTTTTTCTTCTTTTTTTTTCGTCTAATGCATACCCCATCAGTGCAGCAATGCTTATTCAATACCGCCAGCAGATGGAGACACTGGGGGATAATTTTCTAAGGATTTATACTGATTTTTCCTGTCTGAATTTGTCGCACAGAAAGTTGCAGGCCAAATATGTGTGACATTTCTGCGACTTTAGCTTCTAGAGCATTTTTACAACATTATACATAGGTGCTGAATACATAAAAAGCGACTGTTCAGCGACAGACAAGTCGCATCGGCTGAAAGTAGGCCAGAATGTCAGTCCATGTTGGAGCAGGTTTAGATACAGTCTAAAGCATAGATCTCAAAGTCTGTGCACAGAATTTAGCAAGGGCCTCGCACCTTCTGATGCATCAGGTAGGTGCACAATAGCATAGCCTAACCCTCTGTACTTTGGTCTATATTGATGCGGGACATAGACAGCCAGCTGATGACCAATCCATTAGTGCAATGGATGGCTGGAAGCATTTGTCTTTGCCTTTGCAATACCACAGAAGCAATGCATGGTCAATGTACAGCAATGACACACCTGTGTGAACAGCCAGGAGACCCCCCCCCCCCATGTTATGTTACATAGTTACATAGTTAGTACGGTCGAAAAAAGACATATGTCCATCACGTTCAACCAGGGAATTAAGGGGTAGGGGTGTGGCGCGATATTGGGGAAGGGATGAGATTTTATATTTCTTCATAAGCATTAATCTTATTTTGTCAATTAGGAACATTCAGCACCCACCCGCTATCAAGGCAGCTGCCTATCATGTCATGCCCTACCTGCACAGGTGTGCTGGCTACTCAAATGATCCAATTAAGGAGGCCATTTAGTCAGCAGCAGCAGAAGTCCTGTGCCTGGACGCTCCAACAGGGGCCAGACACAAGCAGAAGCAGAAGCAGCAGAAGCAGCAGCAGCACCACCTTTTGTTTTTTGGCTGCAGCAGCAGCAAGGCCCACAGGGCTGGCTAGCTGGCTAGCCAGCAAGCAGGTAGCAATGAAAGTAGGAATCTTTCTTTTTAACCCTGTAAGGGGGTGGTGCACTGTACCCGAAGATACTGCCATATCGGGTCAATGCATAGGGCGACGGAAGCAAGCTTCGAAATCGGCCCCCGTTCTCAAAAATCCATTTAATATATGGTCCCCAGATAGGGGACGTATCAGATATTAAACTGATAAGAACAGATACTACACTTGATCTTAGCCAAAAGGCCGAGAAGCGATAACCGTGAAAGGGGCGGGCCCAACAAGGTCCCCTTCATGGGCACTATCACTGCTTGCTGTCAGGGAGGCTGCCAGACAATTTTCCATGCACACTCTGGGCTGGGGGGCAGTCAACCACCAGTACACACAGCAGAACCTAAACCCATACCATTATTGCTAAGCAGCAAGACAGGGGCCCATTGCACTCCCACGGGGCCTTTTTAAATGCAATCCATAACCCGGATTTGCCAGGAACCCTTCTTACTCCTCCTACTTGCATGTGACACTGGGCTTAGGATCTGCATAGGAAACACACACACAAGCACACACCTACCTTTGTTGCCTGCAGATGCCTCCTTGGCTGTCCCCAAACGGTATCAAACCAACACCCACGGGAAGCTGTAAGCATAGAGGACATGCCTGCACCCCATTGGACTTACCTGTGTGGGTTAAATCCGGGTTATTTGACAACCTATGGCGGTGATGGTTCTGCTCAGGCAGAGCAGTGCTGATGCTCCTCATAAAGCTGTCGCTGCTGTGAAGGTTCTAGGTGACATCACAAATCCCTTTGGTTACATACACAACAAAGCTGGGTTGTTGTTGTTTACACTCTGCAAGGCCTGTGGAAGTGAGTGACATCATAGCACTGTAGTTCTGAGGGTTCAAGATGGATGCAACAATCTCCTGTTGCTTCTATGAAGGCCGTAATAGACGACATCACCAAACAGCTCCATAGTCACATACACAGCAAAGGAGAGATGTTGTTTACACCTAGTGATGTCAGTGGTATTGAGTGACATCACAGCACAGTGCTAAGGCTCCTGGGCCTGGACACAGCAGCGGCTGCAATATCTCAACGGAGAATACGTTTATATCTATATGTGTGTGTGCGCATATATATATATATATATATATATATATATATATATATATATATTTCTCCGCCGAAATCACTTTTAAACCCATTTCCACCTTTTTTTCCCTTCTCTTCCTCTTACTTTTTTTTCACGTTTTTTTACGTTTTTCTCCTTTTCGCCTCTTTTCTGGGCGTATTATTCTTCTTTTTCTTCTTTTTTTTCGTCTAATGCATACCCCATCAGTGCAGCAATGCTTATTCAATACCGCCAGCAGATGGAGACACTGGGGGATAATTTTCTAAGGATTTATACTGATTTTTCCTGTCTGAATTTGTCGCACAGAAAGTTGCAGGCCAAATATGTGTGACATTTCTGCGACTTTAGCTTCTAGAGCATTTTTACAACATTATACATAGGTGCTGAATACATAAAAAGCGACTGTTCAGCGACAGACAAGTCGCATCGGCTGAAAGTAGGCCAGAATGTCAGTCCATGTTGGAGCAGGTTTAGATACAGTCTAAAGCATAGATCTCAAAGTCTGTGCACAGAATTTAGCAAGGGCCTCGCACCTTCTGATGCATCAGGTAGGTGCACAATAGCATAGCCTAACCCTCTGTACTTTGGTCTATATTGATGCGGGACATAGACAGCCAGCTGATGACCAATCCATTAGTGCAATGGATGGCTGGAAGCATTTGTCTTTGCCTTTGCAATACCACAGAAGCAATGCATGGTCAATGTACAGCAATGACACACCTGTGTGAACAGCCAGGAGACCCCCCCCCCCCCCATGTTATGTTACATAGTTACATAGTTAGTACGGTCGAAAAAAGACATATGTCCATCACGTTCAACCAGGGAATTAAGGGGTAGGGGTGTGGCGCGATATTGGGGAAGGGATGAGATTTTATATTTCTTCATAAGCATTAATCTTATTTTGTCAATTAGGAACATTCAGCACCCACCCGCTATCAAGGCAGCTGCCTATCATGTCATGCCCTACCTGCACAGGTGTGCTGGCTACTCAAATGATCCAATTAAGGAGGCCATTTAGTCAGCAGCAGCAGAAGTCCTGTGCCTGGACGCTCCAACAGGGGCCAGACACAAGCAGAAGCAGAAGCAGCAGAAGCAGCAGCAGCACCACCTTTTGTTTTTTGGCTGCAGCAGCAGCAAGGCCCACAGGGCTGGCTAGCTGGCTAGCCAGCAAGCAGGTAGCAATGAAAGTAGGAATCTTTCTTTTTAACCCTGTAAGGGGGTGGTGCACTGTACCCGAAGATACTGCCATATCGGGTCAATGCATAGGGCGACGGAAGCAAGCTTCGAAATCGGCCCCCGTTCTCAAAAATCCATTTAATATATGGTCCCCAGATAGGGGACGTATCAGATATTAAACTGATAAGAACAGATACTACACTTGATCTTAGCCAAAAGGCCGAGAAGCGATAACCGTGAAAGGGGCGGGCCCAACAAGGTCCCCTTCATGGGCACTATCACTGCTTGCTGTCAGGGAGGCTGCCAGACAATTTTCCATGCACACTCTGGGCTGGGGGGCAGTCAACCACCAGTACACACAGCAGAACCTAAACCCATACCATTATTGCTAAGCAGCAAGACAGGGGCCCATTGCACTCCCACGGGGCCTTTTTAAATGCAATCCATAACCCGGATTTGCCAGGAACCCTTCTTACTCCTCCTACTTGCATGTGACACTGGGCTTAGGATCTGCATAGGAAACACACACACAAGCACACACCTACCTTTGTTGCCTGCAGATGCCTCCTTGGCTGTCCCCAAACGGTATCAAACCAACACCCACGGGAAGCTGTAAGCATAGAGGACATGCCTGCACCCCATTGGACTTACCTGTGTGGGTTAAATCCGGGTTATTTGACAACCTATGGCGGTGATGGTTCTGCTCAGGCAGAGCAGTGCTGATGCTCCTCATAAAGCTGTCGCTGCTGTGAAGGTTCTAGGTGACATCACAAATCCCTTTGGTTACATACACAACAAAGCTGGGTTGTTGTTGTTTACACTCTGCAAGGCCTGTGGAAGTGAGTGACATCATAGCACTGTAGTTCTGAGGGTTCAAGATGGATGCAACAATCTCCTGTTGCTTCTATGAAGGCCGTAATAGACGACATCACCAAACAGCTCCATAGTCACATACACAGCAAAGGAGAGATGTTGTTTACACCTAGTGATGTCAGTGGTATTGAGTGACATCACAGCACAGTGCTAAGGCTCCTGGGCCTGGACACAGCAGCGGCTGCAATATCTCAACGGAGAATACGTTTATATCTATATGTGTGTGTGCGCATATATATATATATATATATATATATATATATATATATATATATATATATTTCTCCGCCGAAATCACTTTTAAACCCATTTCCACCTTTTTTTCCCTTCTCTTCCTCTTACTTTTTTTTCACGTTTTTTTACGTTTTTCTCCTTTTCGCCTCTTTTCTGGGCGTATTATTCTTCTTTTTCTTCTTTTTTTTCGTCTAATGCATACCCCATCAGTGCAGCAATGCTTATTCAATACCGCCAGCAGATGGAGACACTGGGGGATAATTTTCTAAGGATTTATACTGATTTTTCCTGTCTGAATTTGTCGCACAGAAAGTTGCAGGCCAAATATGTGTGACATTTCTGCGACTTTAGCTTCTAGAGCATTTTTACAACATTATACATAGGTGCTGAATACATAAAAAGCGACTGTTCAGCGACAGACAAGTCGCATCGGCTGAAAGTAGGCCAGAATGTCAGTCCATGTTGGAGCAGGTTTAGATACAGTCTAAAGCATAGATCTCAAAGTCTGTGCACAGAATTTAGCAAGGGCCTCGCACCTTCTGATGCATCAGGTAGGTGCACAATAGCATAGCCTAACCCTCTGTACTTTGGTCTATATTGATGCGGGACATAGACAGCCAGCTGATGACCAATCCATTAGTGCAATGGATGGCTGGAAGCATTTGTCTTTGCCTTTGCAATACCACAGAAGCAATGCATGGTCAATGTACAGCAATGACACACCTGTGTGAACAGCCAGGAGACCCCCCCCCCCCATGTTATGTTACATAGTTACATAGTTAGTACGGTCGAAAAAAGACATATGTCCATCACGTTCAACCAGGGAATTAAGGGGTAGGGGTGTGGCGCGATATTGGGGAAGGGATGAGATTTTATATTTCTTCATAAGCATTAATCTTATTTTGTCAATTAGGAACATTCAGCACCCACCCGCTATCAAGGCAGCTGCCTATCATGTCATGCCCTACCTGCACAGGTGTGCTGGCTACTCAAATGATCCAATTAAGGAGGCCATTTAGTCAGCAGCAGCAGAAGTCCTGTGCCTGGACGCTCCAACAGGGGCCAGACACAAGCAGAAGCAGAAGCAGCAGAAGCAGCAGCAGCACCACCTTTTGTTTTTTGGCTGCAGCAGCAGCAAGGCCCACAGGGCTGGCTAGCTGGCTAGCCAGCAAGCAGGTAGCAATGAAAGTAGGAATCTTTCTTTTTAACCCTGTAAGGGGGTGGTGCACTGTACCCGAAGATACTGCCATATCGGGTCAATGCATAGGGCGACGGAAGCAAGCTTCGAAATCGGCCCCCGTTCTCAAAAATCCATTTAATATATGGTCCCCAGATAGGGGACGTATCAGATATTAAACTGATAAGAACAGATACTACACTTGATCTTAGCCAAAAGGCCGAGAAGCGATAACCGTGAAAGGGGCGGGCCCAACAAGGTCCCCTTCATGGGCACTATCACTGCTTGCTGTCAGGGAGGCTGCCAGACAATTTTCCATGCACACTCTGGGCTGGGGGGCAGTCAACCACCAGTACACACAGCAGAACCTAAACCCATACCATTATTGCTAAGCAGCAAGACAGGGGCCCATTGCACTCCCACGGGGCCTTTTTAAATGCAATCCATAACCCGGATTTGCCAGGAACCCTTCTTACTCCTCCTACTTGCATGTGACACTGGGCTTAGGATCTGCATAGGAAACACACACACAAGCACACACCTACCTTTGTTGCCTGCAGATGCCTCCTTGGCTGTCCCCAAACGGTATCAAACCAACACCCACGGGAAGCTGTAAGCATAGAGGACATGCCTGCACCCCATTGGACTTACCT
>NW_026608862.1:0-50494 GCF_029499605.1 Hyla sarda | reverse complement strand
GAATGAGGAGATGGGGGGACAGTGATAGAGAATGAGGAGATGGAGGACAATGATAGAGAATGATGAGATGGAGGACAGTGATAGAGAATGAGGAGATGGAGGGGACAGTGATAGAGAATGAGGAGATGGAGGACAGTGATAGAGAATGAGGAGATGGAGGGGACAGTGATAGAGAAAGAGGAGATGGAGGACAGTGATAGAGAATGAGGAGATGGAGGACAGTGACAGTGATAGAGAATGAGGAGATGGAGGGGACAGTGATAGAGAATGAGGAGATGGAGGGACAGTGATAGAGAATGAGGAGATGGAGGGACAGTGATAGAGAATGAGGAGATGGAGGGACAGTGATAGAGAATGAGGAGATGGAGGGACAGTGATAGAGAATGAGGAGATGGGGGGACAGTGATAGAGAATGAGGAGATGGAGGGGACAGTGATAGAGAATGAGGAGATGGAGGACAGTGATAGAGAATGAGGAGATGGAGGACAGTGATAGAGAATGAGGAGATGGAGGGGACAGTGATAGAGAATGAGGAGATGGAGGGACAGTGATAGAGAATGAGGAGATGGAGGACAGTGATAGAGAATGAGGAGATGGAGGGACAGTGATAGAGAATGAGGAGATGGAGGGGACAGTGATAGAGAATGAGGAGATGGAGGGACAGTGATAGAGAATGAGGAGATGGAGGGGACAGTGATAGAGAATGAGGAGATGGAGGGGACAGTGATAGAGAATGAGGAGATGGAGGGACAGTGATAGAGAATGAGGAGATGGGAGGGACAGTGATAGAGAATGAGGAGATGGGGGACAGTGATAGAGAATGAGGAGATGGAGGGGACAGTGATAGAGAATGAGGAGATGGAGGACAGTGATAGAGAATGAGGAGATGGAGGACAGTGATAGAGAATGAGGAGATGGGGGACAGTGATAGAGAATGAGGAGATGGAGGGACAGTGATAGAGAATGAGGAGATGGGGGGACAGTGATAGAGAATGAGGAGATGGAGGGGACAGTGATAGAGAATGAGGAGATGGGGGACAGTGATAGAGAATGAGGAGATGGAGGGGACAGTGATAGAGAATGAGGAGATGGAGGGGACAGTGATAGAGAATGAGGAGATGGAGGGGACAGTGATAGAGAATGAGGAGATGGAGGGACAGTGATAGAGAATGAGGAGATGGGGGGACAGTGATAGAGAATGAGGAGATGGAGGGGACAGTGATAGAGAATGAGGAGATGGAGGACAGTGATAGAGAATGAGGAGATGGAGGGGACAGTGATAGAGAATGAGGAGATGGGGACAGTGATAGAGAATGAGGAGATGGAGGGACAGTGATAGAGAATGAGGAGATGGAGGGGACAGTGATAGAGAATGAGGAGATGGAGGGGACAGTGATAGAGAATGAGGAGATGGGGGGACAGTGATAGAGAATAAGGAGATGGAGGGGACAGTGATAGAGAATGAGGAGATGGAGGGGACAGTGATAGAGAATGAGGAGATGGAGGGGACAGTGATAGAGAATGAGGAGATGGGGGACAGTGATAGAGAATGAGGAGATGGAGGGGACAGTGATAGAGAATGAGGAGATGGAGGACAGTGATAGAGAATGAGGAGATGGAGGACAGTGATAGAGAATGAGGAGATGGAGGACAGTGATAGAGAATGAGAGATGGGGGGACAGTGATAGAGAATGAGGAGATGGAGGGACAGTGATAGAGAATGAGGAGATGGAGGAGGACAGTGATAGAGAATGAGGAGATGGAGGACAGTGATAGAGAATGAGGAGATGGAGGGACAGTGATAGAGAATGAGGAGATGGAGGGGACAGTGATAGAGAATGAGGAGATGGAGGGGACAGTGATAGAGAATGAGGAGATGGAGGACAGTGATAGAGAATGAGGAGATGGGGGACAGTGATAGAGAATGAGGAGATGGAGGGGACAGTGATAGAAGAATGAGGAGATGGAGGGGACAGTGATAGAGAATGAGGAGATGGAGGGACAGTGATAGAGAATGAGGAGATGGGGACAGTGATAGAGAATGAGGAGATGGAGGGGACAGTGATAGAGAATGAGGAGATGGAGGACAGTGATAGAGAATGAGGAGATGGAGGGGACAGTGATAGAGAATGAGGAGATGGAGGACAGTGATAGAGAATGAGGAGATGGAGGGACAGTGATAGAGAATGAGGAGATGGAGGACAGTGATAGAGAATGAGGAGATGGAGGACAGTGATAGAGAATGAGGAGATGGGGGGACAGTGATAGAGAATGAGGAGATGGAGGACAGTGATAGAGAATGAGGAGATGGGGGACAGTGATAGAGAATGAGGAGATGGAGGGGACAGTGATAGAGAATGAGGAGATGGAGGACAGTGATAGAGAATGAGGAGATGGAGGGGACAGTGATAGAGAATGAGGAGATGGAGGGGACAGTGATAGAGAATGAGGAGATGGAGGACAGTGATAGAGAATGAGGAGATGGAGGACAGTGATAGAGAATGAGGAGATGGAGGACAGTGATAGAGAATGAGGAGATGGAGGGACAGTGATAGAGAATGAGGAGATGGGGGACAGTGATAGAGAATGAGGAGATGGAGGGGACAGTGATAGAGAATGAGGAGATGGAGGACAGTGATAGAGAATGAGGAGATGGAGGACAGTGATAGAGAATGAGGAGATGGGGGGACAGTGATAGAGAATGAGGAGATGGGGGGACAGTGATAGAGAATGAGGAGATGGGGGACAGTGATAGAGAATGAGGAGATGGAGGACAGTGATAGAGAATGAGGAGATAGAGGGGACAGTGATAGAGAATGAGGAGATGGAGGGGACAGTGATAGAGAATGAGGAGATGGAGGACAGTGATAGAGAATGAGGAGATGGAGGACAGTGATAGAGAATGAGGAGATGGAGGACAGTGATAGAGAATGAGGAGATGGAGGACAGTGATAGAGAATGAGGAGATGGAGGACAGTGATAGAGAATGAGGAGATGGAGGGACAGTGATAGAGAATGAGGAGATGGAGGGGACAGTGATAGAGAATGAGGAGATGGAGGGGACAGTGATAGAGAATGAGGAGATGGAGGACAGTGATAGAGAATGAGGAGATGGAGGGACAGTGATAGAGAATGAGGAGATGGAGGACAGTGATAGAGAATGAGGAGATGGGGGACAGTGATAGAGAATGAGGGAGATGGAGGGGACAGTGATAGAGAATGAGGAGATGGAGGGACAGTGATAGAGAATGAGGAGATGGAGGGACAGTGATGAGAATGAGGAGATGGAGGGGACAGTGATGAAGAATGAGGAGATGGAGGGACAGTGATAGAGAATGAGGAGATGGGGGACAGTGATAGAGAATGAGGAGATGGAGGGGACAGTGATAGAGAATGAGGAGATGGAGGGGACAGTGATAGAGAATGAGGAGATGGAGGACAGTGATAGAGAATGAGGAGATGGGGGACAGTGATAGAGAATGAGGAGATGGAGGGGACAGTGATAGAGAATGAGGAGATGGAGGGACAGTGATAGAGAATGAGGAGATGGGGGACAGTGATAGAGAATGAGGAGATGGAGGACAGTGATAGAGAATGAGGAGATGGAGGACAGTGATAGAGAATGAGGAGATGGGGGGACAGTGATAGAGAATGAGGAGATGGAGGACAGTGATAGAGAATGAGGAGATGGGGGACAGTGATAGAGAATGAGGAGATGGAGGACAGTGATAGAGAATGAGGAGATGGAGGACAGTGATAGAGAATGAGGAGATGGAGGGGACAGTGATAGAGAATGAGGAGATGGAGGGACAGTGATAGAGAATGAGGAGATGGAGGACAGTGATAGAGAATGAGGAGATGGAGGGACAGTGATAGAGAATGAGGAGATGGAGGACAGTGATAGAGAATCAGGAGATGGAGGACAGTGATAGAGAATGAGGAGATGGAGGGACAGTGATAGAGAATGAGGAGATGGAGGGGACAGTGATAGAGAATAAGGAGATGGAGGACAGTGATAGAGAATGAGGAGATGGGGGGACAGTGATAGAGAATGAGGAGATGGAGGGGACAGTGATAGAGAATGAGGAGATGGAGGGGACAGTGATAGAGAATGAGGAGATGGAGGACAGTGATAGAGAATGAGGAGATGGGGGGACAGTGAGAGAGAATGAGGAGATGGGGGACAGTGATAGAGAATGAGGAGATGGAGGGACAGTGATAGAGAATGAGGAGATGGGAGGACAGTGATAGAGAATGAGGAGATGGGGGGACAGTGATAGAGAATGAGGAGATGGAGGGACAGTGATAGAGAATGAGGAGATGGAGGGACAGTGATAGAGAATGAGGAGATGGAGGGACAGTGATAGAGAATGAGGAGATGGGGGGACAGTGATAGAGAATGAGGAGATGGAGGGGACAGTGATAGAGAATGAGGAGATGGAGGGGACAGTGATAGAGAATGAGGAGATGGAGGACAGTGATAGAGAATGAGGAGATGGAGGGACAGTGATAGAGAATGAGGAGATGGAGGACAGTGATAGAGAATGAGGAGATGGGGGGGACAGTGATAGAGAATGAGGAGATGGAGGGGACAGTGATAGAGAATGAGGAGATGGAGGGGACAGTGATAGAGAATGAGGAGATGGAGGACAGTGATAGAGAATGAGGAGATGGGGGACAGTGATAGAGAATGAGGAGATGGAGGACAGTGATAGAGAATGAGGAGATGGAGGGACAGTGATAGAGAATGAGGAGATGGAGGGGACAGTGATAGAGAATGAGGAGATGGAGGGGACAGTGATAGAGAATGAGGAGATGGAGGGACAGTGATAGAGAATGAGGAGATGGAGGGACAGTGATAGAGAATGAGGAGATGGAGGACAGTGATAGAGAATGAGGAGATGGGGGGACAGTGATAGAGAATGAGGAGATGGAGGGGACAGTGATAGAGAATGATGAGATGGAGGGACAGTGATAGAGAATGAGGAGATGGAGGGGACAGTGATAGAGAATGAGGAGATGGAGGGACAGTGATAGAGAATGAGGAGATGGAGGACAGTGATAGAGAATGAGGAGATGGGGACAGTGATAGAGAATGAGGAGATGGAGGGGACAGTGATAGAGAATTAGGTGATGGAGGGGACAGTGATAGAGAATGAGGAGATGGAGGGGACAGTGATAGAGAATGAGGAGATGGAGGACAGTGATAGAGAATGAGGAGATGGAGGACAGTGATAGAGAATGAGGAGATGGGAGGACAGTGATAGAGAATGAGGAGATGGAGGGGACAGTGATAGAGAATGAGGAGATGGAGGACAGTGATAGAGAATGAGGAGATGGGGACAGTGATAGAGAATGAGGAGATGGAGGGACAGTGATAGAGAATGAGGAGATGGGGGACAGTGATAGAGAATGAGGAGATGGAGGACAGTGATAGAGAATGAGGAGATGGGGGGACAGTGATAGAGAATGAGGAGATGGAGGGACAGTGATAGAGAATGAGGAGATGGAGGACAGTGATAGAGAATGAGGAGATGGAGGGACAGTGATAGAGAATGAGGAGATGGGGGACAGTGATAGAGAATGAGGAGATGGAGGACAGTGATAGAGAATGAGGAGATGGGGGGACAGTGATAGAGAATGAGGAGATGGGGGGACAGTGATAGAGAATGAGGAGATGGAGGGGACAGTGATAGAAAATGAGGAGATGGAGGGAGAGTGATAGAGATTGAGGAGATGGAGGACAGTGATAGAGAATGAGGAGATGGAGGACAGTGATAGAGAATGAGGAGATGGAGGACAGTGATAGAGAATGAGGAGATGGAGGACAGTGATAGAGAATGAGGAGAATGGGGGGGGACAGTGATAGAGAATGAGGAGATGGAGGGGACAGTGATAGAGAATGAGGAGATGGAGGACAGTGATAGAGAATGAGGAGATGGAGGACAGTGATAGAGAATGAGGAGATGGGGGGACAGTGATAGAGAATGAGGAGATGGAGGACAGTGATAGAGAATGAGGAGATGGAGGGGACAGTGATAGAGAGTGAGGAGATGGAGGACAGTGAGAGTGATAGAGAATGAGGAGATGGAGGACAGTGATAGAGAATGAGGAGATGGAGGGGGACAGTGATAGAGAATGAGGAGATGGAGAACAGTGATAGAGAATGAGGAGATGAAGGACAGTGATAGAGAATAAGGAGATGGAGGACAGTGATAGAGAATGAGGAGATGGGGGGGCAGTGATAGAGAATGAGGAGATGGAGGGGACAGTGATAGAGAATGAGGAGATGGAGGGGACAGTGATAGAGAATGAGGAGATGGAGGGGACAAGTGATAGAGAATGAGGAGATGGGGGACAGTGATAGAGAATGAGGAGATGGAGGGGACAGTGATAGAGAATGAGGAGATGGAGGACAGTGATAGAGAATGAGGAGATGGAGGACAGTGATAGAGAATGAGGAGATGGAGGACAGTGATAGAGAATGAGGAGATGGAGGGGACAGTGATAGAGAATGAGGAGATGGAGGGGACAGTGATAGAGAATGAGAAGATGGAGGACAGTGATAGAGAATGAGGATATGGGGGGACAGTGATAGAGAATGAGGAGATGGAGGGGACAGTGATAGAGAATGAGGAGATGGAGGGGACATCGATAGAGAATGAGGAGATGGAGGACAGTGATAGAGAATGAGGAGATGGAGGGGACAGTGATAGAGAATGAGGAGATGGAGGACAGTGATAGAGAATGAGGAGATGGAGGGGACAGTGATAGAGAATGAGGAGATGGAGGACAGTGATAGAGAATGAGGAGATGGAGGGGACAGTGATAGAGAATGAGGAGATGGAGGACAGTGATAGAGAATGAGGAGATGGAGGGGACAGTGATAGAGAATGAGGAGATGGAGGACAGTGATAGAGAATGAGTAGATGGAGGACAGTGATAGAGAATGAGGAGATGGAGGACAGTGATAGAGAATGAGGAGATGGAGGACAGTGATAGAGAATGAGGAGATGGAGGGGACAGTGATAGAGATTGAGGAGATGGAGGACAGTGATAGAGAATGAGGAGATGGAGGACAGTGATAGAGAATGAGGAGATGGAGGGGACAGTGATAGAGAATGAGGAGATGGAGGACAGTGATAGAGAATGAGGATATGGAGGGGACAGTGATAGAGAATGAGGAGATGGGGGACAGTGATAGAGAATGAGGAGATGGGGGGACAGTGATAGAGAATGAGGAGATGGAGGACAGTGATAGAGAATGAGGAGATGGAGGGGACAGTGATAGAGAATGAGGAGATGGGGGACAGTGATAGAGAATGAGGAGATGGAGGGGACAGTGATAGAGAATGAGGAGATGGAGGACAGTGATAGAGAATGAGGAGATGGAGGACAGTGATAGAGAATGAGGAGATGGAGGACAGTGATAGAGAATGAGGAGATGGAGGGGACAGTGATAGAGAATGAGGAGATGGAGGGGACAGTGATAGAGAATGAGAAGATGGAGGACAGTGATAGAGAATGAGGATATGGGGGGACAGTGATAGAGAATGAGGAGATGGAGGGGACAGTGATAGAGAATGAGGAGATGGAGGGGACATCGATAGAGAATGAGGAGATAGGGGACAGTGAAAGAGAATGAGGAGATGGAGGGGACAGTGATAGAGAATGAGGAGATGGAGGACAGTGATAGAGAATGAGGAGATGGAGGACAGTGATAGAGAATGAGGAGATGGAGGACAGTGATAGAGAATGAGGAGATGGGGGACAGTGATAGAGAATGAGGAGATGGGGGGGGGCAGTGATAGAGAATGAGGAGATGGGGGGCAGTGATAGAGAATGAGGAGATGGAGGGGACAGTGATAGAGAATGAGGAGATGGAGGACAGTGATAGAGAATGAGGAGATGGAGGACAGTGATAGAGAATGAGGAGATGGAGGACAGTGATAGAGAATGAGGAGATGGAGGGGACAGTGATAGAGAATGAGGAGATGGAGGGGACAGTGATAGAGAATGAGAAGATGGAGGACAGTGATAGAGAATGAGGATATGGGGGGACAGTGATAGAGAATGAGGAGATGGAGGGGACAGTGATAGAGAATGAGGAGATGGAGGGGACATCGATAGAGAATGAGGAGATGGAGGACAGTGATAGAGAATGAGGAGATGGAGGGGACAGTGATAGAGAATGAGGAGATGGAGGACAGTGATAGAGAATGAGGAGATGGAGGGGACAGTGATAGAGAATGAGGAGATGGAGGACAGTGATAGAGAATGAGGAGATGGAGGGGACAGTGATAGAGAATGAGGAGATGGAGGACAGTGATAGAGAATGAGGAGATGGAGGGGACAGTGATAGAGAATGAGGAGATGGAGGACAGTGATAGAGAATGAGTAGATGGAGGACAGTGATAGAGAATGAGGAGATGGAGGACAGTGATAGAGAATGAGGAGATGGAGGACAGTGATAGAGAATGAGGAGATGGAGGGGACAGTGATAGAGATTGAGGAGATGGAGGACAGTGATAGAGAATGAGGAGATGGAGGACAGTGATAGAGAATGAGGAGATGGAGGGGACAGTGATAGAGAATGAGGAGATGGAGGACAGTGATAGAGAATGAGGATATGGAGGGGACAGTGATAGAGAATGAGGAGATGGGGGACAGTGATAGAGAATGAGGAGATGGGGGGACAGTGATAGAGAATGAGGAGATGGAGGACAGTGATAGAGAATGAGGAGATGGAGGGGACAGTGATAGAGAATGAGGAGATGGGGGACAGTGATAGAGAATGAGGAGATGGAGGGGACAGTGATAGAGAATGAGGAGATGGAGGACAGTGATAGAGAATGAGGAGATGGAGGACAGTGATAGAGAATGAGGAGATGGAGGACAGTGATAGAGAATGAGGAGATGGAGGGGACAGTGATAGAGAATGAGGAGATGGAGGGGACAGTGATAGAGAATGAGAAGATGGAGGACAGTGATAGAGAATGAGGATATGGGGGGACAGTGATAGAGAATGAGGAGATGGAGGGGACAGTGATAGAGAATGAGGAGATGGAGGGGACATCGATAGAGAATGAGGAGATAGGGGACAGTGAAAGAGAATGAGGAGATGGAGGGGACAGTGATAGAGAATGAGGAGATGGAGGACAGTGATAGAGAATGAGGAGATGGAGGACAGTGATAGAGAATGAGGAGATGGAGGACAGTGATAGAGAATGAGGAGATGGGGGACAGTGATAGAGAATGAGGAGATGGGGGGGGGCAGTGATAGAGAATGAGGAGATGGGGGGCAGTGATAGAGAATGAGGAGATGGGGGGGGACAGTGATAGAGAATGAGGAGATGGGGGGACAGTGATAGAGAATGAGGAGATGGGGGGGCAGTGATAGAGAATGAGGAGATGGGGGGGACAGTGATAGAGAATGAGGAGATGGGGGGGACAGTGATAGAGAATGAGGAGATGGGGACAGTGATAGAGAATGAGGAGATGGAGGGGACAGTGATAGAGAATGAGGAGATGGAGGACAGTGATAGAGAATGAGGAGATGGAGGGGACAGTGATAGAGAATGAGGAGATGGAGGGGACAGTGATAGAGAATGAGGAGATGGAGGGCAGTGATAGAGAATGGGGAGATGGGGACAGTGATAGAGAATGAGGAGATGGAGGACAGTGATAGAGAATGAGGAGATGGGGGACAGTGATAGAGAATGAGGAGATGGGGGGCAGTCATAGAGAATGAGGAGATGGAGGACAGTGATAGAGAATGAGGAGATGGAGGGGACAGTGATAGAGAATGAGGAGATGGAGGACAGTGATAGAGAATGAGATGGGGGGGCAGTGATAGAGAATGAGGAGATGGGGGACAGTGATAGAGAATGAGGAGATGGGGGGGCAGTGATAGAGAATGAGGAGATGGAGGGGACAGTGATAGAGAATGAGGAGATGGAGGACAGTGATAGAGAATGAGGAGATGGAGGGGACAGTGATAGAGAATGAGGAGATGGAGGACAGTGATAGAGAATGAGGAGGGGACAGTGATAGAAAATGAGGAGATGGAGGACAGTGATAGAGAATGAGGAGATGGGGGACAGTGATAGAGAATGAGGAGATTGAGGGGACAGTGATAGAGAATGAGGAGATGGGGGGACAGTGATAGAGAATGAGGAGATGGAGGACAGTGATAGAGAATGAGGAGATGGAGGGGACAGTGATAGAGAATGAGGAGATGGGGGACAGTGATAGAGAATGAGGAGATGGGGGGACAGTGATAGAGAATGAGGAGATGGAGGGGACAGTGATAGAGAATGAGGAGATGGAGGACAGTGATAGAGAATGAGGAGATGGAGGGGACAGTGATAGAGAATGAGGAGATGGGGGGGGGGGGACAGTGATAGAGAATGAGGAGATGGGGACAGTGGTAGAGAATGAGGAGATGGAGGGGACAGTGATAGAGAATGAGGAGATGGAGGGGACAGTGATAGAGAATGAGGAGATGGGGGGACAGTGATAGAGAATGAGGAGATGGAGGACAGTGATAGAGAATGAGGAGATGGAGGGGACAGTGATAGAGAATGAGGAGATGGAGGACAGTGATAGAGAATGAGGAGATGGGGGACAGTGATAGAGAATGAGGAGATGGGGGGGCAGTGATAGAGAATGAGGAGATGGAGGACAGTGATAGAGAATGAGGAGATGGAGGGGACAGTGATAGAGAATGAGGAGATGGAGGGGACAGTGATAGAGAATGAGGAGATGGAGGGGACAGTGATAGAGAATGAGGAGATGGAGGGGACAGTGATAGAGAATGAGGAGATGGGAGGGGGGGCAGTGATAGAGAATGAGGAGATGGGAGGGGGGGCAGTGATAGAGAATGAGGAGATGGGAGGGGGGCAGTGATAGAGAATGAGGAGATGGGAGGGGGGCAGTGATAGAGAATGAGGAAATGGGGGGGCAGTGATAGAGAATGAGGAGATGGGGGGGCAGTGATAGAGAATGAGGAGATGGGAGGGGGGGCAGTGATAGAGAATGAGGAAATGGGGGGGCAGTGATAGAGAATGAGGAGATGGGGGGGGCAGTGAGAGAGAATGAGGAGATGGGAGGGGGGGCAGTGATAGAGAATGAGGAGATGGGAGGGGGGGGGCAGTGATAGAGAATGAGGAGATGGGAGGGGGGGCAGTGATAGAGAATGAGGAGATGGAGGGGGCAGTGATAGAGAATGAGGAGATGGGAGGGGGGGCAGTGATAGAGAATGAGGAAATGGTGGGGCAGTGATAGAGAATGAGGAGATGGGGGGGCAGTGAGAGAGAATGAGGAGATGGGAGGGGGGGGGCAGTGATAGAGAATGAGGAGATGGGGGGGCAGTGAGAGAGAATGAGGAGATGGGAGGGGGGGGGGGCAGTGATAGAGAACAGTATGTGGTACTTACAGGGACCGGCAGAATGATTTCAGGATTTCCTGCTAGGTCAGCAATGTGTCTGTACAGGGGGACACCTTTCTCGGCTGCACCGGCCTTGCACACGGCCAGGGACACCCCCAGAATGGCATTAGCACCAAACTTAGCTGAAAAAGAAGAGAAGATGAGACATCTCCTCCCGTGGACTCATCTCTCGTGTCTTCTCTTCGGTTTCAGACTCACATTTGTTCTCGGTCCCATCAAGTTCAAGCATCAGTTTATCGATCTTCTCCTGATCCACAACGCTGAGTTTCTGCGGGGACAGAATCCATAGATAAGTGATGTCGCCCGTTCACCTGGTGTCTAACACGTTCTCAGGTGGTGATGGGTAAATAGGGTGATGGATGGTGGACAGGTTCATGGTTGGGATCATCTGTCCATATTTGATGGTGCTTTCTACTGGTGGCTCAGATAAGGGATTTTGAAAGCATTTGTGGCTGATGGATATGAACAGGAAGATCAGTGTTTGGATGGACAGACTTATGACTGGATTATTGGGGTGTTCACGTATGACTACTTATGGGGAAACACCTCGCGATTGGTCTAAGATTTACGTAGAGGATAATCTTATAAGCAGGGAAAGGTGGATGAATGGTCAGGAAAAGGAAATGTGATGGACTTATGGAAGGATCAGTGTTTATCTGTACCATCAAATTCCTTACCATCAGACCCCTGACCATCAGACCCCTGACCATCAAATACCTGACCATCAGACCCCTGACCATCAAATACCTGACCATCAGACCCCTGACCATCAGACCCCTGACCATCAGACACCTGACCATCAGACACCGGACCATCAGACCCCTGACCATCAAATACCTGACCATCAGACCCCTGACCATCAGACCCCTGACCATCAAATACCTGACCACCAGACACCTGACCATCAAATACCTGACCATCAAATACCTGACCATCAAATACCTGACCATCAGACCCCTGACCATCAAATACCTGACCATCAAATACCTGACCATCAGACGCCTGACCATCAAATACCTGACCATCAGACACCTGACCATCAGACACCTGACCATCAGACCCCTGACCATCAAATACCTGACCATCAGACACCTGACCATCAAATACCTGACCATCAGACGCCTGACCATCAAATACCTGACCATCAGACCCCTGACCATCAAATACCTGACCAGCAGACACCTGACCATCAGACCCCTGACCATCAGACACCTGACCATCAAATACCTGACCATCAAATACCTGACCATCAAATACCTGACCATCAGACGCCTGACCATCAAATACCTGACCATCTGACACCTGACCATCAAATACCTGACCAGCAGACCCCTGACCATCAAATACCTGACCATCAGAGCCCTGACCATGAAATACCTGACCATGAAATACCTGACCATCAGACACCTGACCATGAAATACCTGACCATCAGACACCTGACCATTAAGTACCTGACCATCAAATACCTGACCATCAAATACCTGACCATCAAATACCTGACCATCAGACACATGACCATCAAATACCTGACCATCAAATACCTGACCATCAAATACCTGACCATCAGACCCCTGACCATCAAATACCTGACCATCAAATACCTGACCATCAGACACCTGACCATCAAATACCTGACCATCAAATACCTGACCATCAGACACCTGACCATCAAATACCTGACCATCAGACACCTGACCATCAGACACCTGACCATCAAATACCTGACCATCAGACACCTGACCATCAAATACCTGACCATCAAATACCTGACCATCAGACACCTGACCATCAAATACCTGACCATCAAATACCTGACCATCAGACACCTGACCATCAGACACCTGACCATCAAATACCTGACCATCAGACACCTGACCATCAGACACCTGACCATCAGACACCTGACCATCAAATACCTGACCATCAGACACCTGACCATCAGACACCTGACCATCAAATACCTGACCATCAGACCCCTGACCATCAGACCCCTGACCATCAGACCCCTGACCATGAAATACCTGACCATCAAATTCCTTACCATCAGACCCCTGACCATCAAATACCTGACCATCAGACCCCTGACCATCAAATACCTGACCATCAGACCCCTGACCATCAAATACCTGACCAGCAGACCCCTGACCATCAAATACCTGACCAGCAGACCCCTGACCATCAAATACCTGACCAGCAGACCCCTCACCACCACACTCCTCCTGACCATCACACTCCTGACCATCAGACCCCTGACCACCAGAACTCCATACCTTCTCCAGTAGGGCGGGGACGATGGTCTTGTTGATGTGCTCCACAGCCTTCTGGACACCTGTGGGGAGTGGTAGAACATTGTTTTTTTTTTTTTTTTTTTTCAAAGTCCTCCTACTCTACCCATATATTATTTCCCTTTTACTATCATCTTAGGATATATGCAGTGTTGATCAAAAGTTTGGGCACCCCAGGTAAAAATTTGTATTAATGTGCATAAAGAAGCCAAGGAAAGATGGAAAAATCTCCAAAAGGAATCAAATTACAGATTAGACATTCTTACAATATGTCAAGAAAAGTTACATTTTATTTCCATCATTTACACTTTCATAATAACAGAAAACAAAAAATGGCGTCTGCAAAAGTTTGGGCACCCTGCAGAATTTATAGCATGCACTGCCCCCTTTGCAAAGCTGAGACCTGTCAGTGTCATGGATTGTTCTCAATCATCATCTGGGAAGACCAGGTTGTTACGCCTAGCGCTCCGGGTCCCCGCTCCTCCCCGGAGCGCTTACGGCGTCTCTCTCTCCGCAGCGCCCCGGTCGGTCCCGCTGACCGGGAGCGCTGCACTGTCATGGCCGTCGGGGATGCGATTCGCACAGCGGGACGCGCCCGCTCGCGAATCGCATCCCAGGTCACTTACCCGTCCCGGTCCCCTGCTGTCATGTGCTGGCACGCGCGGCTCCGCTCTCTAGGGCGCGCGCGCGCCAGCTCCCTGAGACTTAAAGGGCCAGTGCACCAATGATTGGTGCCTGGCCCAATTAGCTTAATTGGCTTCCACCTGGTCCCAGACTATATCTGATCACTGCCCCTGCACTCCCCTGCCGGATCTTGTTGCCTTAGAGCCTAGTGAAAGCGTTACTGTGTTTGTCCATACTGTGTACTTGACCTCCTGCTATTCCCTTATTGACTACGATTCTTGCTGCCTGCCCCGACCTTCTGCTACGTCCGACCTTGCTTTTGTCTACTCCCTTGTACCGCGCCTATCTTCAGCAGTCAGAGAGGTTGAGCCGTTGCTAGTGGATACGACCTGGTCACTACCGCCGCAGCAAGACCATCCCACTTTGCGGCGGGCTCTGGTGAACACCAGTAGTGACTTAGAACCGGTCCACTAGCACGGTCCACGCCAATCCCTCTCTGGCACAGAGGATCCACCTCCTGCCAGCCGGCATCGTGACAGTAGATCCGGCCATGGATCCCGCTGAAGTTCCTCTGCCAGTTGTCGCCGACCTCACTACACTGGTCGCCCAGCAAGCCCGACAGATCGCCCAACAAGATCACCAGCTGTCGTACTTGACCACCATGACACAGCAACTCCAGTCGCAGCTACAGCAGCTTCAGTCACAGCTACAGCAATTTCAGTCTCAGCTACAGCAGCAACAACCATCTCCTCCGCCAGCTCCTGCACCTCTTCCGCAGCGAGTGGCCACTCCTAGCCTCCGCTTGTCCCTGCCGGACAAATTTGATGGGGACTCTAAGTTTTGCCGTGGCTTTCTTTCACAATGTTCCCTGCACTTGGAGATGATGTCGGACCAGTTTCCTACTGAAAGGTCTAAGGTGGCTTTCGTAGTCAGCCTTCTGTCTGGGAAAGCTCTGTCTTGGGCCACACCGCTCTGGGACCGCAATGACCCTGTCACTGCCTCTGTACACTCCTTCTTCTCGGAAATTCGAAGTGTCTTTGAGGAACCTGCCCGAGCCTCTTCTGCTGAGACTGCCCTGCTGAACCTGGTCCAGGGTAATTCTTCCGTTGGCGAGTACGCCATACAATTCCGTACTCTTGCTTCTGAACTATCCTGGAATAATGAGGCCCTCTGCGCGACCTTTAAAAAAGGCCTATCCAGCAACATTAAAGATGTTCTGGCCGCACGAGAAATTCCTGCTAACCTGCATGAACTCATTCATCTAGCCACTCGCATTGACATGCGTTTTTCTGAGAGACATCAAGAGCTCCGCCAGGAAAAAGACTTAGATCTCTGGGCACCTCTCCCACAGTCTCCGTTGCAATCTACGCCTAGGCCTCCCGCCGAGGAGGCCATGCAAGTGGATCGGTCTCGCCTGACCCAGGAAGAGAGGAATCGCCGTAGGGAAGAAAATCTTTGTCTGTACTGTGCCAGTACCGAACATTTCTTGGTGGATTGCCCTATCCGTCCTCCACGTCTGGGAAACGCACGCTCGCACCCAGCTCTCGTGGGTGTGGCGTCTCTTGATGCTAAGTCGGCTTCTCCACGTCTCACGGTGCCCGTACGGATTTCTCCTTCAGCCAACTCCTCCCTCTCAGCCGTGGCCTGCTTGGACTCCGGTGCCTCTGGGAATTTTATTCTGGATTCCTTGGTGAATAAGTTCCGCATCCCGGTGACCCGTCTCGTCAAGCCACTCTACATTTCCGCGGTCAACGGAGTCAGGTTGGATTGCACCGTGCGTTACCGCACGGAGCCCCTCCTAATGTGCATCGGACCTCATCACGAAAAAATTGAGTTTTTGGTCCTCTCCAATTGCACTTCCGAAATTCTCCTTGGACTACCCTGGCTTCAACACCATTCCCCAACCCTGGATTGGTCCACAGGGGAGATCAAGAGCTGGGGTACCTCTTGTTTCAAGGACTGCCTTAAACCGGTTCCCAGTACTCCCTGCCGTGACCCTGTGGTTCCCCCTGTAACCGGTCTCCCTAAGGTCTTTATGGACTCTGCCTGCCATAAGAAGTGCCTCTCCCCCCCTCCCAGTCCAGTCAGGCAAGCCTCGGTGCCTCCTCATGGCCCCCGTCCTGGTGTCACACTGCCCCGTGCCAGGCCTCGCCCTCTGCCCTCCCTCCCCATTCCCACTCCTGCTGTACTGCCTGCCGTTGAGGAAACCCTCCATTCTTTCCCGGTGTCCTCATCCCAGGGGAGGCAGTTACCGGACAAAGAGAAGGGGAGACCTAAGGGGGGGGGGTACTGTTACGCCTAGCGCTCCGGGTCCCCGCTCCTCCCCGGAGCGCTTACGGCGTCTCTCTCTCCGCAGCGCCCCGGTCGGTCCCGCTGACCGGGAGCGCTGCACTGTCATGGCCGTCGGGGATGCGATTCGCACAGCGGGACGCGCCCGCTCGCGAATCGCATCCCAGGTCACTTACCCGTCCCGGTCCCCTGCTGTCATGTGCTGGCACGCGCGGCTCCGCTCTCTAGGGCGCGCGCGCGCCAGCTCCCTGAGACTTAAAGGGCCAGTGCACCAATGATTGGTGCCTGGCCCAATTAGCTTAATTGGCTTCCACCTGCTCCCAGACTATATCTGATCACTGCCCCTGCACTCCCCTGCCGGATCTTGTTGCCTTAGAGCCTAGTGAAAGCGTTACTGTGTTTGTCCATACTGTGTACTTGACCTCCTGCTATTCCCTTATTGACTACGATTCTTGCTGCCTGCCCCGACCTTCTGCTACGTCCGACCTTGCTTTTGTCTACTCCCTTGTACCGCGCCTATCTTCAGCAGTCAGAGAGGTTGAGCCGTTGCTAGTGGATACGACCTGGTCACTACCGCCGCAGCAAGACCATCCCGCTTTGCGGCGGGCTCTGGTGAACACCAGTAGTGACTTAGAACCGGTCCACTAGCACGGTCCACGCCAATCCCTCTCTGGCACAGAGGATCCACCTCCTGCCAGCCGGCATCGTGACACAGGTGATGTCAATCTCAAAGGTTTTAAATGCCCAGACTCATCTGACCTTGCCCCAACAATCAGCACCATGGGTTCTTCTAAGCAGTTGTCTAGAAGTCTGAAACTGGAAATAGTTGACGCTCACAAAGCTGGAGAAGGCTATAAGAAGACAGCAAAACATTATCAGATGTCAATATCCTCTGTTCGGAATGTAATTAAGAAATAGCAGTCATCAGGAACAGTGGAAGTTAAAGCAAGATCTGGAAGACCAAGAAAAATATCAGACAGAACAGTTTGCAGGATTGTGAGATTATCAATCTAAAACCCACATTTGACTGCACAATCCCTCCTGAAAGATCTGGCAGACACTGGAGTTGTGGTTTACAATTCCACTATAAAAATATCCTTGTACAAATATGGTCTTCATGGAAGAGTCATCAGAAGAAAACCTCTTCTACGTCTTCACCACAAAAATCAGCGTTTGAACTCTGCAAATGAACATATAGACAAGCCTGATGCATTTTGGAAACAAGTTCTGTGGACCGATGAGGTTAAAATTGAACTTTTTGGCCGGAATGAGCAAAGGTACGTTTGGAGAAGAAGGGGAACAGAATTTAATGAAAAGAACCTCTGTCCAACTGTTAAGCATGGGGGTGGATCAATCATGCTTTGGGGTTGTATTGCAGCCAGTGGCACAGGGAACATCTCACGAGTAGAAGGAAAAATTGATTCAATAAAATTTCAGCAAATTTTGGATGCTAACTTGATGCCATCTGTGAAAAAGCTGAAGTTAAAGAGAGGATGGCTTCTACAAATGGATAATGATCCTAAACACACCTCGAAATCCACGGGGGATTACATCAAGAGGCGTAAACTGAAGGTTTTGCCATGGCCTTCACAATCTCCTGACCTCAACATAATTGAAAATCTATGGATAGACCTTAAAAGAGCAGTGCGTGACAGACAGGCCAGAAATCTCAAAGAACTGGAAGACTTTTGTAAGGAAGAATGGGCAAAGATACCTCAAACAAGAATTGAAAGACTCTTGGCTGGCTACAAAAAGTGTTTACAGGCTGTGATACTCGCCAAAGGGGGCAGTACAAGATATTAACTCTGCAGGGTGCACAAACTTTTGCAGATGCCATTTTTTTGTTTTCTGTTATTTTGAAAGTGTTAAAATCTAACTTGTGTTGACATATTATAAGAATGTCTAATCTGTAATTTGATGCCTTTTGGAGATTTTTCCATCTTTCCTTGGCTTCTTTATGCACATTAATACACATTTTTACCTGGGGTGCCCAAACTTTTGATCCCCACTGCATATATATATATATATATATATATATATATATATACACACAGTGGGACAAAAAAGTATTTAGTCAGCCACCAATTGTGCAAGGTCTCCCCCTTCTAAAGATGAGAGGCTGTAATTTTCATCATAGGTTATAACCTCAACTATGAGAGACAGAATGAGATAAAAAAAAATCCATAAAATCACATTGTTTTTAACTGATTTTTAAAGAATTTATTTACAAATTATGGTGGAAAATAAGTATTTGGTCAATAACAAAAGTTCTCAATATATATAACCTTTGTTGGCAATGACAGACGTCAAACGTTTTCTGTAAGTCTTCACAAGGTTTTCACACACTGTTGCTGGTATTTTGGCCCATTCCTCCATGCAGATCTCCTCTAGAGCAGTGATGTTTTGGGGCTGTCGCTGGGCAACATAGACTTTCAACTCCCTCCAAAGGTTTTCTATGGGGTTGAGATCTGGAGAC
The DNA here is from genome assembly GCF_029499605.1 of Hyla sarda. Taxonomy (NCBI): domain Eukaryota; kingdom Metazoa; phylum Chordata; class Amphibia; order Anura; family Hylidae; genus Hyla; species Hyla sarda. The sequence continues at coordinate 31,370 of NW_026608862.1, read as the reverse complement.
TGGCTAGGCCACTCCAGGACCTTGAAATGCTTCTTACGAAGCCACTCCTTCGTTGCCAGAGCAGTGTGTTTGGGATCGTTGTCATGCTGAAAGACCCAGCCACATATCATCTTCAATGCCCTTGCTGATGGAAGGAGGTTTTCACTCAAAATCTTACAATAAATGGCCCCATTCATTCTTCCCTTTACATGGATCAGTCATCCTGGTCCCTTTGCTGAAAAACAGCCCCAAAGCATGATGTTTCCACCCCCATGCTTCACAGTAGGTATGGTGTTCTTTGGATGCAACTTAGCATTCTTTATCCTCCAAATACGGCGCATTGAGTTTTTACCAAAACATTCTACTTTGGTTTCATCTGACCATATGACATTCTTCCAATACTCTTCTGGATCATCCAAATTCTCTCTAGCAAACTTCAGACTGGCCCAGACATGTACTGGCTTAAGCAGGGGGACACGTCTGGCACTGCATGATTTGAGTTCCTGGCGGTGTAGTGTGTTACTAATGGTAACCTTTGTTACTTTGATCTCAGCTCTCTGCAGGTCATTCACTAGGTCCCCCCATGTGGTTCTGGGATTTTTGCTCACCGTTCTTGTGATCATTTTGACACCACGGGGTGAGATCTTGCGTGGAGCCCCAGATCGAGGGAGATTATCAGTGGTCTTGTATGTCTTCCATTTTCCAATAATTGCTCCCACAGTGGATTTCTTCACACCAAGCTGCTTGCCTATTGCAGATTCAGTCTTCCCAACCTGGTGCAGGTCTACAGTTTTGTTTCTGGCGTCCTTCGACAGCTCTTTTGTCTTGGCCATAGTGGAGTTTGGAGTGTGACTGTTTGAGGTTGTGGACAGGTGTCTTTTATACTGATAACAAGTTCAAACAGGAGCCATTAATACAGGTAACGAGTGGACGACAGAGGAGACTCTTAAAGAAGAAGTTACAGGTCTGAGAGAGGCAGAAATCTTGCTTTTTTATATGTGACCAAATACTTATTTTCCACTATAATTTGCAAATAAATTCTTTGAAAATCAGACAATGGGATTTTATGGATTATTTTTTTCTCATTCTGTCTCTCATAGTTGAGGTTATAACCTATGATGATAATTACAGCCTCTCATCTTTTTAAGTGGGAAAACTTGCACAATTGGTGGCTGACTATATACATTTTTTGCCCCACTGTATATACACTGTCCAAAAAAATAAAGGGAACACTAAGATAACACATCCTAGATCTGAATGAATGAACTAATCGTATATAAAATACTTTCGTCTTAACACAGTTGAATGCGCTGACAACAGAATCCCACAAAAATTATCAATGGAAATCAAATGTATCAACCCATGGAGGTCTGGATATGGAGTCACACTCAAAATCACAGTGTAAAACCCCACTACAGGCTGATCCAACCTTATGTAATGTCCTTAACACAAGTCCCAATGAGGCTCAGTGGTGTGTGTGGCCTCCACGTGCCCATATGACCTCCCCGCCTGGGCATTCTCCTGATGAGGTGAAGGATGGTCTCCTGAGGGATGTCCTCCCAGACCTGGACTAAAGCATCCGCCAACTCCTGGACAGTCTGTGGTGGAGGGAGCAAGACGTCCCAGATGGGCTCAATCGGATTCAGGGGAACGGGCGGCCAGTCCATAGCATCAATGCCTTCCTCTTGTAGGAACTGCTGACACACTCCAGCCACATGAGGTCTAGCATTGTCTTGTATTAGGAGGAACCCAACCGCACCAGCATATGGTCTCACAAGGGGTCTGAGGATCTCATCTCGGTACCTAATGGCAGTCAGGCTACCTCTGGCAAGCACATGGAGGGCTGTGCAGCCCCCCAAAGAAATGCCATCCCACACCATTACTGACCCACCGCCATGCTGGAGGATGTTGCAGGCAGCAGAACGTTCTCCACGGCATCTCCAGACTCTGTCATGTCTGTCACATGTGCTCAGTGTGAACCTGCTTTCATCTGTGAAGAGCACTGGGCACCAGTGGTGAATTTGCCAGTCTTGGTGTTCTCTGCAAATGCCAAACGTCCTGCACGGTGTTGGGTTGTAAGCACAACCCCCACCTGTGGACGTCGGGCCCTCATACCACCCTCATGGAGGCTGTTTTTGACCGTTTGAGTGGACACATGCACATTTGTGGCCTGCTGGAGGTCATTTTGCAGGGCTCTGACAGTGCTCCTCCTGCTGCTCCTTACACAAAGGCGGAGGTAGCGGTCCTGCTGCTGGGTTGTTGCCCTCCTATGGCCTCCTCCACGTCTCCTGAGGTACTGGCCTGTGATCTGGTAGTGCCTTCATGCTCAGACACAGCAAACCTTCTTGCCACAGCTCGCATTGATGTGCCATCCTGGATGAGCTGCACTACCTGAGCCACATGTGAGGGTTGTAGACTCTGTTTCATGCTACCACTAGAGTGAAGGCACCGTCAGCATTCAAAAGTGACCAAAACATCAGCCAGGAATCATAGGAACTGAGAAGTGGTCTGTGGTCACCACCTGCAGAACCACTCCTTTATTGGGGGTGTATTGCTAATTGCATATAATTTCCACGTGTTGTCTGTTCCATGTTCCATTGATTGTCAATCAGTGTTCTTCCTGAGTGGACAGTGGGATTTCACACAAGTGTCAGTGACTTGGAGTTACATTGTGGTGTTTACGTGTTCCCTTTATTTATTTGAGCGGTATATATATATATATATATATATATATATATATATATATATATACACTGTATATAGGTTTATATTTTATGTTATTCCCTTCACTTACTGTGGATTTTCGGATGTCTTACCTTTGCCCAGATAGCGAGATTTGTCCCCATCCCTCAGCTCCAGAGCTTCATAGATTCCTGTGGAGGCTCCGCTGGGGACGGCGGCCCGAAAGAGACCTGTAATAGTGAGGACACAACGTAAGACACCAACAGACCCCTATGACCCCTATTTTGTCTCTCAGAGTGGTCGTTCTTTCCTTTACCTTTCCCGGTGTACAGGTCGACCTCTACAGTAGGGTTCCCCCTGGAGTCCAGGATCTCCCGAGCGTGGATCTTCTGTATAGACATGTCGCCCTGGCAACGAGCAGAGATAATGGGATAATGATCACATGACTGTATAATAATACTGATATACACTGATGATGATCACATGACTATATATAATACTGATATACACTGATAATGATCACATGACTATATAATAATACTGATATACACTGATGATGATCACATGACTATATATAATACTGATATACACTGATAATGATCACATGACTATATAATAATACTGATATACACTGATGATGATCACATGATTATATAATAATACTGATATACACTGATAATGATCACATGACTATATATAATACTGATATACACTGATGATGATCACATGACTGTATAATAATACTGATATACACTGATGATGATCACATGACTATATATAATACTGATATACACTGATGATGATCACATGACTATATATAATACTGATATACACTGATGATGATCACATGACTATATAATAATACTGATATACACTGATGATGATCACATGACTATATATAATACTGATATACACTGATGATGATCACATGACTATATATAATACTGATATACACTGATGATGATCACATGACTATATATAATACTGATATACACTGATGATGATCACATGACTATATGTAATACTGATATACACTGATGGTGATCACATGACTATATAATAATACTGATATACACTGATGATGATCACATGACTATATAATAATACTGATATACTCTGATAATGATCACATGGCAATATAATAATTCTGATATACTCTGATAACGATCACATGACTATATAATACTGATATACACTGATGATGATCACATGACTATATAATAATACTGATATACTCTGATAATGATCACATGACTGTATAATAATACTGATATACACTGATGATGATCACATGATTATATAATACTGATATACACTGATAATGATCACATGACTATATAATAATACTGATATACACTGATAATGATCACATGACTGTATAATAATACTGATATACACTGATGATGATCACATGACTATATAATAATACTGATATACACTGATAATGATCACATGACTGTATAATAATACTGATATACACTGATGATGATCACATGACTGTATAATAATACCGATATACACTGATGATGATCATATGACTATATAATAATGATATATACTGATAATGATCACATAACTATATAATAATACTGATATACACTAATAATAATGATCACATGACTATATAATAATACTGATATACACTGATAATGATCACATGACTGTATAATACTGATATATACTGATAATGATCACATGACTATATAATAATACTGATATATACTGATAATGATCACATGACTATATAATAATACTGATATACACTGATAATGATCACATGACTATATAATAATACTGATATACACTGATAATGATCACATGACTAATAATACTGATATACACTGATAATGATCACATGACTATATATGGAAAGGCCTGCGCAGCTGGCCTGTAATTGTGGGAGGAGCGGGATGACTATAAAACTCACGGCTCTCCCCCCTTCATTGACGCCGTGGGTTCTTCGCTTGAGGGTGTCACGTGACGTCGGCAGGAAGTGGAGTCACGTTCCCACCGGTCAGCTGACTGCACGAGTCAGCTGACAGGAACCTCGCTTCAGCCGGCATGGTGGGGGTAAGTGGCCGTGGCTGACCGGGGGTAACGCCGGCGGTTCCCGGACTCCGGAGGTGAGCCGGAGTTCAGGGAAACCCTTGGTCAGCCCGGCCCCAGGTTTTTCGTATTACATGTCGGCATTCGCCGGTCGCATTATACGGTTTTCGGCCACATATATTTACTTCGGCTTGCTGCGCATGTATATGGATACTTTGTATGCGAACAGCCTCCTACACAGGCATATCATTACCGCACTAGGTGAACGGCTTGCTGCGCATGTATATGTTTACTTATGGCTTGCTTTATTATGTGATGATTACTTTGCTATGCGTACAGCCTCCTGCACGTGCATATCATTACCGCACTATATGAACAGTCTCCTGCACGTGCATGTCATTACCGCACTATATGAACAGTCTCCTGCACGTGCATGTCATTACCGCACTATGTCATCAGTCTCCTGCACGTGCATATCATTACCGCACTATGTCATCAGTCTCCTGCACGTGCATATCATTACCGCACTATGTGATCAGTCTCCTGCACGTGCATATCATTACCGCACTATATGAACAGTCTCCTGCACATGCATATCAATACCGCACTATGTGAACAGTCTCCTGCACATGCATATCATTTCTGCACTATGTGAACAGTCTCCTGCACATGCATATCAATACCGCACTGTGGACAGTCTCCTGCACGTGCATATCATTACCGCTCTATGTGAACGACTTGCTGCGCATGTATACCATTACTTTGTTATGTGAACAGCCTCCTGCACATGTATATAATTACCGCACCATTTGAACAGTCTCCTGCACATGCATATCATTACCGCACTATGTGAACGACTTGCTGAGCATGTATACCGTTACTTTGTTATGTGAATAGCCTCCCGCACGTGCATATCATTACCGCACTATGTGAACGGCTTGCTACGCATGCATATGATTACTGCATTGTGTGAACAGTCTCCTGCACATGCTTATCATTACCGCATTATGTGTTTGGCCTCTTGCACATGTATTTGATTGCTGCATTGTGTGAACAGTCTCCTGCACATGTATATCATTACCGCTCTGTGTGATAGGCTTCTTGCTGATACATATCATTACCGCACTGTGTGAACAGTCTCCTGCACATGCTTATCATTACCGCACCACGTGATAGGCTTCTTGCACATGTATATCATTACCGCACTATGTGGTCAGCCTCCTACTTATTTTATCATTTCCGCACTATGTGAACAGTCTCCTGCACATGTATATCATTGCCGCTCTATGTAACAGTCTCCTGCACATATATATCATTATCACATTTTGTAGTTCGGTGCTGCTGGGAGGATCTATATGTGTCTCCCGTATACTGAGACTCGCACACCTTTACACTCAATCGGACTCACCGCTCCGCCCCACCTTGTGGCCTTATGCTTCACCCCCACAGCTGCCAATCTGGTCAGTCTTAGGCACGCTACACCAACAGCTGCGCTCACCTCCAACCTTTGTCTCTTAACTAACTTCCTCACAGTTTTCTTTTCATTTATTTTATACTTCTGTGTTTCCGGGCGATGTGCCTCCAGCTGTTGTGGAGCTACGATTCTCACTTATAGGAATCATGCCGTAGGGTTCATGCTGTACACATCCTGGTACCCATACACGTTGGTAGGATTCATGCCGGTTACATTTATACACACGCTTGTACATAATTGTAGCATTATGCTGCGTACACACTTATAAGATTCATGCCGTACACAGTACACACTGGTAGGATATCCTGTACACACGCTTGTTGGATTCTTACTTACACGCGTTAGGATTATCCAGCACATTCGCCGGTAGCATTTATACGGTTCACTTGATCGCATAATTCATAAAGTTCATGCGGTACATACCAATGTAGCATCCATTCTGTACACTTGCTCGTAGGTTTACGTGGTATACACGCTTGTACTCGCCTGCAGGGTTCATACTACACACACTCTTGTAGGAGTCATGTTGTACACACTCATAGGTTTCATACTTTGTACACGCTCATACGAGTCACTCTGTACGCACGTTTATAGTATTACATGGTCCACGCTTGTAAGATTACTACTGAATATGCACTCATAAGGTTTGTGCTGCACTCCCGCTCGCAGGACCTGTATCACGCGTGTTTGTAGGGTTATATTACTCGGGTGCACGCGGGAATCAGGCTGCCTGTGCACCCGTGGCATGTGTTCTGTACCTGCACTTGCGCTATTTGTGAAGTTCGTACGCCCGCAGTTTTGTGCAGCGCACATGCTCATACAGCACATGGGGTGTGGCCCTGTACGCAGGTATGTGGTTATAATAGTTACTACTTCCCGGCATATTCTCTGCCATCAGGTCGTGGTTAGCTTCAGGCATTCACTGGTGGTCTATACGCGGATATGGTTGGCCCGAGTATAGGTTCATCAAGTTGGTGGTACAGCCATGCATAGCGGCTTCACGACAGTTTCACACGTTGTCGTTCTGCACGCATCTTTGTATAGACAGAGTGATACATAACAGTTGTCGCTGCTGACACATATTCAGAACGACAATTACACGACGCACAGGCGGGGCTTACCCAGTAAACCGTTGCAGACGGGGTATGTCTCATTATCGTTGGTACTGATATGCCTTCTGAACGACACTGACATTACGCATAGGTGGTATTTACCTGTTAAGCCTGTCATGTTACAGGAAGGGTACGTCGCATAGTTCTTATGACTGTCATGCCACACATAGGTGATGTATACCCATCATGCCTGCCACGCCTGCAGGGGGTACGTCGCACGGTTGTTACTGACACGCCTTCAGAACAGCAATAACGCCACACATAGGTGATAAGATTTGTTTTATTATCCAAGTAATCACCTCATGAACCTGACACGTCTTCAGGTTGTGTTTACTTATGTCGTCGGTGCACCTCTTTTACGATATAGTCACGTTCTCAAAAAACGGAATTCACGATGTTTTGGGTTGTCATGGTACTCGTATAAACTTTCGCACTTACCACTGGGCACACGCTTATCTAGATTCAGTTACGCATATAATTCTCGTCCGACACGTCTTCGGTCACTTTCCCTCTGTTCTGGTTTAAAGTGTCGTACATTGTTCTCAAGTAATCACCTCATGAACTTGACACGCTTTCAGGTTGTGATTACTTGCGTTGTCGATGCGCTCCTTTCTCTGTGTAGTTATGTCCTAAAAATGTACTTCATGGTGTTCTAGGTTGATTTGGTACTCGTATAACGTTTCGCACTTGTCTCCGGGCGCATACTCGTCTAGACCCGGTTACGCATACGATTCTCATCCGACACGTCTTCGGATACTTTCCCTCTGTTCTGGTTTAAAGTGTCGTACATTGTTCCCAAAGTAATCACCTCATGAACTTGACACGCTTTCAGGTTGTGATTACTTGCGTTGTCGATGCGCTCCTTTCTCAACGTTTCGCACTTGTCACCGGGCGCATACTCGTCTAGGCCCGGTTACGCATACGATTCTCGTCCGACACGTCTTCAGATACTTTCCCTCTGTCCTGGTTTAAAGAGTTGATTATTATTGTCCAAGTAATCACCTCATGAACCTGACACGCTTTCAGGTTGTGATTACTTGCGTTGTCGATGCGCTCCTTTCTCTGTGTAGTTATGTCCCAAAAATGTACTTCATGCTGTTCTAGGTTGATATGATACTCGTATAACGTTTCGCACTTGTCACCAGGCGCATACTTGTCTAGGCCCGGTTACGCATACGATTCTCGTCCGACACGTCTTCAGATACTTTCCCTCTGCCCTGGTTTAAAGAGTTGATTATTATTGTCCAAGTAATCACCTCATGAACCTGACACGCTTTCAGGTTGTGATTGCTTGCGTTGTCGATGCGCTCCTTTTTCTGTGTAGTCATGTCCAAAAGTGTACTTCAGGGTGTTCTAGGTTGATATGATACTCGTTTAGCGTTTCGCACTTGTCACCGGGCGCATACTCGTCTAGGCCCGGTTACGCATACGATTCTCGTCCAACACGTCTTCGGATACTTTCCCTCTGTTCTGGTTTAAAGTGTCGTACATTGTTCTCCAAGTAATCACCTCATGTACCTGACACGTTTTCAGGTTGTGATTGCTTGCGTTGTCGATGCGCTCCTTTCTCCGTGTAGTCTCGTTCCTAAAGATGCTCTTCAGGGTGTTCCAGGTTGTTAAGGTACTTGTATAACGTTTCGCTCTTGTCACCGGGCACATACTTGTCTAGGTCCGTCACGTATACAATTCTCACCCGTCACGTCTTCGGATACTCTCTCTCTGTCCTGGTGTTAGACGGTCAGCCATGTTATAGATAAATGAGCTTGGCTAGACGGTTAGTTTGGCTGTCCCTACTACATACATTTACTTTCACATGTGCTCACGTTGAAGGAGTCCAGTATATTGCAGCAGATGCCTTGTCCGCAAATACGCAAAAATTTATGGTACGGCGTGGAACTCGTTTTCCAAATCCAGATCCAAGCACGCCGAGGGCGACAAGATTTCAGTTCCCTTCCTATTTAGCATATATCGGGTTTTGCCATTCCACACTGTATTTATCCCACAATACTTTTAAGAGTTATCTAGCCGGTATCCAACACCATTTATCCTTGACCAATACCCGTAGTTACTCCATACTCCCTTCTCGCTTGGTGAAGTCCGCTCTGAAGGGCATCCTCGACAAGGAAGTCCCTCGCAGCCCAGTCAGACAACCAATCACAGGCAACATGTTCAGGCAGTTGTCCGACTTGTTAGACTCTACACCATTGGGTATCCGTGATAGCCTCACATTAAAAGCGGCCATGTACCTTGCCTGTTATGGGTTTCTCAGATCGGGTGAGTGTACTACTCGGACCATTAACGCGCCCTTTCCTTAGGTCAGTCAGCTGTCACGTCTCTGATCATTTCCAGCTGTCCCTCAGTCAGACCAAGACCTCGTCTCCGGGTCATACGGTGGTTGTTCGGTTTTCCCACCGTGCACAAATGGTGTCCTGTCACGATCCTCCGTGAATTGTTGAATGCCTGTGTTAACCTATCAGCTGACGACTCTTTACTCCATTTCAAATCCAACCCGCTAACTACTTCTCAATTCATCAAACATTTACGCATTTCGGTCAGGTCGCTGGGAGGAGTCCCGACTTCATTATCCGGTCACTCCTTCCGTTTTGGCGCAGCTACAGCCACTTCTAGGCACGGGGTCCCGACCCAAGTAATCATGAAATTAGGATGTTGGAAATGCGGATGCTACATGCAGTATTTCCCTAACCCTCGCAAAGAAATGGCTAGCGCATTCCAGTCTCTTGTGTTGTAATCTGCAATAAACAAATGTTTGTTTAAATCCGGGTTTTGCCCTCTTTTCCAGGCATATTCTTTACGCCGCAGTTATGGCACACTCCAAACTGCTTAGTTGAGGTTGATAGATTATTGGTTACAGTTGGTTGTTAGGTTAGTACTAGGGTTGTACGCATTTCAGTCATGTAGCAACGACCACAAATGGAAAGGCCTACGCAGCTGGCCTGTAATTGTGGGAGGAGCGGGATGACTATAAAACCCACGGCTCTCCCCCCTTCAATGACGCCGTGGGTTCTTCGCTCCCACCCGCCCCCCCTTCTTTTCATTTCATCACACTTACCACAGGGTATGCCCTCTTTTCCAGGCATATTCTTTACGCCGCAGATATGGCACACTTCAGACTGCTTAGTTGAGGTTGATAGATTATTGGTTACAGTTGGTTGTTAGGTTAGTATTAGGGTTGTACGCATATCAGTCATGTAGCAACGACCACAAATAATACTGATATACACTGATAATGATCACATGACTATATAATAATACTGATATACACTGATAATGATCACATGACTAATAATACTGATATACACTGATGATGATCACATGATTATATAATAATACTGATATACACTGATAATGATCACATGATTGTATAATAATACTGATATACACTGATATTGATCACATGACTATATAATAATACTGATATACACTGATAATGATCACATGATTATATAATAATACTGATATACACTGATAATGATCACACGACTATATAATAATACTGATATACACTGATAATGATCACATGACTATATATATAATACTGATATACACTGATAATGATCACATGATTATATAATAATACTGATATCCACTGATGGTGATCACATGATTATATAATAATACTGATATACACTGATGGTGATCACATGATTATATAATAATACTGATATACACTGATGGTGATCACATGACCATACAATAATAGACACGGCTCTATACATTATGGCTGGGCTGTACACAGCGCGGGGCCCAAGTTGTACGTGCGATATTTTAATTTGTATCTAGAATTATCTCCGGAGGTTTATAAATAGATGAGGGAAAAGTCACTGGAGACGGATAAAGGTCAGGCCAGATATAGCCACAGGCAAAGGTCACCGGGACCGCGACATTGTCCTCCATGACCCCTGCACCGCCACAATATATAATGTACAGTATATAATGTACAGTGCAGGGTATAATATATAATATACAGTATATAATGTACAGTGCAGGGTATAATATATAATATACAGTATATAATGTACAGTGCAGGGTATAATATATAATATACAGTATATAATGTACAGTGCAGGGTAGAATATGTCATATACAGTATATAATGTACAGTGCAGGGTAGAATATATAATATACAGTATATAATGTACAGTGCAGGGTAGAATATATAATATACAGTATATAATGTACAGTGCAGGGTAGAATATATAATATACAGTATATAATGTACAGTGCAGGGTATAATATATAATATACAGTATATAATGTACAGTGCAGGGAATAATATATAATATACAGTATATAATGTACAGTGCAGGGTATAATATATAATATACAGTATATAATGTACAGTACAGGGTATAATATATAATATACAGTATATAATGTACAGTGCAGGGTATAATATATAATTTACAGTATATAATGTACAGTGCAGGGTATAATATATAATATACAGTATATAATGTACAGTGCAGGGTATGATATATAATATACAGTATATAATGTACAGTGCAGGGTATAATATATACAGTATATAATGTACAGTGCAGGGCATAATATATAATATACAGTATATAATGTACAGTGCAGGGTATAATATACAGTATATAATGTACAGTGCAGGGTATAATATATAATATATAGTATATAATGTACAGTGCAGGGTATAATATATAATATACAGTATATAATGTACAGTACAGGGTATAATATATAATATACAGTATATAATGTACAGTACAGGGTATAATATATAATTTACAGTATATAATGTACAGTGCAGGGTAGAATATATAATATATAGTATATAATGTACAGTACAGGGTATAATATATAATATATAGTATATAATGTACAGTACAGGGTATAATATATAATATACAGTATATAATGTACAGTGCAGGGTAGAATATATAATATATAGTATATAATGTACAGTACAGGGTATAATATATAATATACAGTATATAATGTACAGTGCAGGGTATAATATACAGTATATAATGTACAGTGCCGGGTAGAATATATAATATACAGTATATAATGTACAGTACAGGGTATAATATATAATATACAGTATATAATGTACAGTACAGGGTATAATATATAATATACAGTATATAGTGTACAGTACAGGGTATAATATATAATATACAGTATATAATGTACAGTACAGGGTATAATATATAATATACAGTATATAATGTACAGTGCAGGGTAGAATATATAATATATAGTATATAATGTACAGTACAGGGTATAATATATAATATATAGTATATAATGTACAGTGCAGGGTAGAATATATAATATACAGTATATAATGTACAGTACAGGGTAGATTATATAATATACAGTGTATAATGTACAGTGCAGGGTATAATATATAATATATAGTATATAATGTACAGTTCAGGGTATAATATATAATATACAGTATATAATGTACAGTGCAGGGTATAATATATAATATACAGTATATAATGTACAGTACAGGGTATAATATATAATATATAGTATATAATGTACAGAACAGGGTATAATATACAATATACAGTATATAATATACAGTGCAGGGTAGAATATATAATATACAGTATAGAATGTACAGTGCAGGGTATAATATATAATTTACAGTATATAATGTACAGTACAGGGTAGATTATATAATATACAGTATATAATGTACAGTACAGGGTATAATATATAATATACAGTATATAATGTACAGTGCAGGGTATAATATACAATATACAGTATATAATGTACAGTGCAGGGTATAATATACAGTATGTAATGTACAGTGCAGGGTATAATATACAGTATATAATGTACAGTGCAGGGTATAATATATAATATACAGTATATAATGTACAGTTCAGGGTATAATATATAATATACAGTATATAATGTACAGTACAGTGTAGATTATGTCATATACAGTATATAATGTACAGTGCAGGGTATAATATATAATATACAGTATATAATGTACAGTACAGGGTATAATATATAATATACAGTATATAATGTACAGTACAGGGTATAATATATAATATACAGTATATAATGTACAGTACAGGGTAGATTATGTCATATACAGTATATAATGTACAGTACAGGGTATAATATATAATATACAGTATATAGTGTACAGTACAGTGTAGATTATGTCATATACAGTATAAAGTGTACAGTACAGGGTATATTATATAATATACAGTATATAGTGTACAGTACAGGGTATAATATATAATATACAGTATATAGTGTACAGTACAGTGTAGATTATGTCATATACAGTATAAAGTGTACAGTACAGGGTATATTATATAATATACAGTATATAGTGTACAGTACAGGGTAGATTATGTCATATACAGTATATAGTGTACAGTACAGGGTATATTATGTCATATACAGTATATAGTGTACAGTACAGGGTAGATTATGTCATATACAGTATATAGTGTACAGTACAGGGTAGATTATGTCATATACGGTATATAGTGTACAGTACAGGGTATAATATATAATATACAGTATATAGTGTACAGTACAGTGTAGATTATGTCATATACAGTATAAAGTGTACAGTACAGGGTATATTATATAATATACAGTATATAGTGTACAGTACAGGGTAGATTATGTCATATACAGTATATAGTGTACAGTACAGGGTATATTATGTCATATACAGTATATAGTGTACAGTACAGGGTAGATTATGTCATATACAGTATATAGTGTACAGTACAGGGTAGATTATGTCATATACGGTATATAGTGTACAGTACAGGGTAGATTATGTCATATACAGTATATAGTGTACAGTACAGGGTATATTATGTCATATACAGTATAAAGTGTACAGTACAGGGTATATTATATAATATACAGTATATAGTGTACAGTACAGTGTAGATTATGTCATATACAGTATATAGTGTACAGTACAGGGTAGATTATGTCATATACAGTATATGGTGTACAGTACAGGGTATATTATGTCATATACAGTATATAGTGTACAGTGCAGGGTAGATTATGTCATATACAGTATATAGTGTACAGTACAGGGTAGATTATGTCATATACGGTATATAGTGTACAGTACAGGGTAGATTATGTCATATACGGTATATAGTGTACAGTACAGGGTATATTATGTAATATACGGTATATAGTGTACAGTGCAGGGTAGATTATGTCATATACGGTATATAGTGTACAGTACAGGGTATATTATATAATATACAGTATATAGTGTACAGTGCAGGGTAGATTATGTCATATACAGTATATAGTGTACAGTACAGGGTAGATTATGTCATATACAGTATATAGTGTACAGTACAGGGTATATTATGTCATATACAGTATATGGTGTACAGTACAGGGTATATTATGTCATATACAGTATATAGTGTACAGTACAGGGTATATTATGTCATATACAGTATATGGTGTACAGTACAGGGTATATTATGTCATATACAGTATATAGTGTACAGTACAGGGTATATTATGTCATATACAGTATATGGTGTACAGTACAGGGTATATTATGTCATATACAGTATATAGTGTACAGTACAGGGTAGATTATGTCATATGCAGTATATAGTGTACAGTACAGGGTAGATTATGTCATATACGGTATATAGTGTACAGTACAGGGTATATTATATAATATACAGTATATAGTGTACAGTACAGGGTAGATTATGTCATATACAGTATATAGTGTACAGTGCAGGGTAGATTATGTCATATACAGTATATAGTGTACAGTACAGGGTATATTATGTAATATACAGTATATAGTGTACAGTACAGGGTATATTATATAATATACAGTATATAGTGTACAGTGCAGGGTAGATTATGTCATATACAGTATATAGTGTACAGTACAGGGTAGATTATGTCATATACAGTATATAGTGTACAGTGCAGGGAATAATATATAATATACAGTATATAATGTACAGTGCAGGGTATAATATATAATATACAGTATATAATGTACAGTGCAGGGTATAATATATAATATACAGTATATAATGTACAGTACAGGGTATAATATATAATATACAGTATATAATGTACAGTACAGGGTATAATATATAATTTACAGTATATAATGTACAGTGCAGGGTATAATATACAGTATATAATGTACAGTGCAGGGTATTATATATAATATACAGTATATAATGTACAGTACAGGGTATAATATATAATATACAGTATATAATGTACAGTACAGGGTATAATATATAATATACAGTATATAGTGTACAGTACAGGGTAGATTATGTCATATACAGTATATAGTGTACAGTGCAGGGAATAATATATAATATACAGTATATAATGTACAGTACAGGGTATAATATATAATATACAGTATATAATGTACAGTGCAGGGTATAATATATAATATACAGTATATAATGTACAGTACAGGGTATAATATATAATTTACAGTATATAATGTACAGTGCAGGGTATAATATACAGTATATAATGTACAGTGCAGGGTATTATATATAATATACAGTATGTAATGTACAGTACAGGGTATAATATATAATATACAGTATATAATGTACAGTACAGGGTATAATATATAATTTACAGTATATAATGTACAGTGCAGGGTAGAATATATAATATATAGTATATAATGTACAGTACAGGGTATAATATATAATATATAGTATATAATGTACAGTGCAGGGTAGAATATATAATATACAGTATATAATGTACAGTACAGGGTATAATATATAATATACAGTATATAATGTACAGTACAGGGTATAATATATAATGTACAGTACAGGGTATAATATATAATATACAGTATATAATGTACAGTGCAGGGTAGAATATATAATATACAGTATATAATGTACAGTACAGGGTATAATATATAATATACAGTATATAATGTACAGTACAGGGTAGATTATGTAATATACAGTATATAGTGTACAGTACAGAGTATAATATATAATATACAGTATATAGTGTACAGTGCAGTGTAGATTATGTCATATACAGTATATAGTGTACAGTGCAGTGTAGATTATGTCATATACGGTATATAGTGTACAGTACAGGGTATAATATATAATATACAGTATATAGTGTACAGTACAGTATAGAATATGTAATATACAGTATATAGTGTACAGTACAGGGTAGATTATGTCATATACGGTATATAGTGTACAGTACAGGGTATATTATGTCATATACGGTATATAGTGTACAGTACAGGGTAGATTATGTAATATACAGTATATAGTGTACAGTACAGTGTAGATTATGTAATATACAGTATATAGTGTACAGTGCAGATATATCATACACCATTTTTGCGCACTGCCTATATATAAGAGATTGCTGAGATCCTTACCCGGGTGTGTGGTGTCACTGGCCGGTGTGTGACGGCTCTGTACACTATCCTGTCTTATATACAGGGAGGGGAGATGGGGGGGGCGGGGTCACACAAAGAGCACCCAGCAGGGAGGGGTCCAAGACCCTCCACTATACACCGGACAAATACAACGTACACACTTTATCCCATCTCACTATTAATGTATCTCAGTATCTCACTCCCTAATTGCTGTAATATAAAGGTAAGTATCTCCTCCAGCTTCAGGCACCTAGGGACTGACATTTCTTGGCTACACAAATGGCTCCGGCCCAAATGGATAAGAATAACAACCACCAGAACCGCACTTATTATCCTCTAGAGATTTATTTATACATGATACATTTCCACACTTGGCTTCATTACATGTTTTGAGGGTAAACGGCACCCCCTTCATCAGGTGTTCTAGAGAGTGGGAAGCCTGACCCCAAAATCCTGTCCAGAATCTGTGCTTTCTATATATGGTGGAGGTGACTAAACAATAATAAAATAATAACCTAAAATCTGATATCTACAATGCAGGATGATCCTGAGGAAGAGCCGCACTCCAAACAATACTAAAATAGTCCTAAAAATCCACCCGGTTACCTGTGAGGATAAATAATCACGTCATGGCGTCTGTCGCTTTATCTTCTCTTCACATACAGTCATGGCCGTAAATGTTGGAACCCCTGAAATTTAAATTTTCAAGAAAATGAAGTATTCCTCACAGGAAAGGATTGCAGTAACACAGGTTTTGCTATACACATGTTTATTCCCTTTGTGTGTATTGGAACTAAACCAAAAAGGGAGGAAAAAAAAGCAAATTGGACATAATGTCACCAAACTCCAAAAATGGACTGGACAAAATTATTGGCACCCGTAACTTAATATTTGGTTGCACAACCTTTGGAAAATATAACTGAAATCATTCGCTTCTTATAACCATCAATAAGCTTCTTACACCTCTCAGCCGGAATGTTGGACCACTATTCCTATAACCATCAATAAGCTTCTTACACCTCTCAGCTGGAATGTTGGACCACTCTTCCTATAACCATCAATAAGCTTCTTACACCTCTCAGCCGGAATGTTGGACCACTCTTCCTATAAGCATCAATAAGCTTCTTACACCTCTCAGCCGGAATGTTGGACCGCTCTTCCTTTACAAACTGCTCCCGGTCTCTCTTATTATAAGATCTCTCCACAGGTGATCAATGGGATTTAGATCTGGACTCATTGCTGACACTTCAGAACTCTCCAGCGCTTTGTTGTCATCCATTTCTGGGGCTTTTTGTTTGGGGTCATTGTCCTGCTGGAAGACCCAAGATCTCGGACACAAACCCAGCTTTCTGACACTGGGCTGTACAGTGCGACCCAAAATCCATTGGTAATCCTCAGATTTCATGATGTCTTGTACACATTCAAGGCCCCCAGTGCCAGAGGCAGCAAAACAACCCCAAAACATCACTGACCTCCCCCATATGTCACTGTAGGTTCTGTGCTCTTTTCTTTGTAGGTCTCATTCTGTTTTCGGTAAACAGTAGAATGATTTGCTTTACCAAAAAGCTCTATCTTGGTCTCATCTGTCCACAAGACGTTTTCCCAGAAGGATTTTGGTTACTCAAGTTCATTTTGGTAAAATGTAGTCTTGCTTTTTTATGTCTCTGTGTCAGCAGTGGGGTCCTCCTGGGTCTCCTCCATAGTGGGGTCCTCCTGGGTCTCCTCCATAGTGGGGTCCTCCTGGGTCTCCTCCATAGTGGGGTCCTCCTGGGTCTCCTCCATAGCGGGGTCCTCCTGGGTCTCCTCCATAGTGGGGTCCTCCAGGGTCTCCTCCATAGCGGGGTCCTCCTGGGTCTCCTCCATAGTGGGGTCCTCCTGGGTCTCCTCCATAGCGGGGTCCTCCTGGGTCTCCTCCATAGTGGGGTCCTCCTGGGTCTCCTCCATAGTCTTTCATTTCATATAAATGTGGACGGATAGTTCGCGCTGACACTGATGCTCCCTGAGCCTACAGGACAGCTTGAATATCTTTGGAACTTGTTTGGGGCTGCTTATCCACCATCCGGACTATCCTGCGGTGACATCTTTCATCAGTTTTTCTCTTCCGTCCACGCCCAGGGAGATTATCTACAGGGCCATGGGGTGTAAACTTCTTGATAATGTTGCGCACTGTGGACAAAGACAAATCTAGATCTCTGGAGATGGACGTGTAACCTTGAGGTTGTCGATATTTTTCCACAATTTTGGTTCTCAAGTCCTCAGACAGTTCTCTTCTCCTCTTTCTGTTCTCCATGCTTAGTGTGGCAAACACAATGCAAAGACTAAGTGAACTTCTCTCCTTTTTATCTGCTTTCAGGTGTGATTTTTATATTGCTCACACCTGTTACTTGCCCACAGGTGAGTATAAAGGAACATCACATGCTGGAAACAATCTTATTTATCCACAATTATGAAAGGGGCCAATAATTTTGTCCAGACCATTTTTGGAGTTTGGTGACATTATGTCCAATTAGCTTTTTTTCCTCCTTTTTTGGTTTAGTTCCAATACACACAAAGGGAATAAACATGTGTATAGCAAAACCTGTGTTACTGCAATATATATATATACAGAGGAGAGGAGATCTATATATATATATACACAAAGGGAATAAACATGTGTATAGCAAAACCTGTGTTACTGCAATATATATATATATATACAGAGGAGAGGAGATCTATATATATATACAGAGGAGAGGAGATCTATATATATATATATATATATATATATATATATATACAGAGGAGAGGAGATCTATATATATACACACAAAGGGAATAAACATGTGTATAGGAAAACCTGTGTTACTGCAATATATATATACAGAGGAGAGGAGATCTATATATATATATATATATATATATATATATATATATATATATATATATATACAGAGGAGAGGAGATCTATATATATACACACAAAGGGAATAAACATGTGTATAGGAAAACCTGTGTTACTGCAATATATATATACACAGAGGAGAGGAGATCTATATATATATATATATATATACAGAGGAGAGGAGATCTATATATATATATATATATATATACAGAGGAGAGGAGATCTATATATATATATATACAGAGGAGAGGAGATCTATATATATATATATACAAAGGGAATAAACATGTGTATAGCAAAACCTGTGTTACTGCAATATATATATACAGAGGAGAGGAGATATATATATATATATATACACAGAGGAGAGGAGATCTATATATATATATATATATATATATATATATATACAGAGGAGAGGAGATCTATATATATATATATACAGAGGAGAGGAGATCTATATATATATATATATACAGAGGAGAGGAGATATATATATATATATATATATATACAGAGGAGAGGAGATATATATATATATACACAAAGGGAATAAACATGTGTATAGCAAAACGTGTCACTGCAATCCTTTCCTGTGAGGAATACTTCATTTTCTTGAAATGAACATACAAGCGATTTGGTAAGAGGAGGCAACCTACCTAAGCCTGACACCCCCTTAACATGTCATGCTGCCCGATCTCCAGAAGGATGGTGAAAGAGGAGTCTGGAAGAACAGTAGAAACTGGAGGGAAAGATTGGTTTTAGGGAGTCAAATGGGATGGAGGAAACGTAGGAAGCCCAGAAATCTGGAGGGGAGAGTGGGGTCTGGAGGAGACAGAGGAGTCTGGAGGAGACAGTGGGGTCTGGAGGTGACAGAGGAGTCTGGAGGAGACAGAGGAGTCTGGAGGAGACAGCGGGGTCTGGAGGAGACAGCGGGGTCTGGAGGAGACAGAGGAGTCTGGAGGAGACAGAGGAGTCTGGAGGAGACAGAGGAGTCTGGAGGAGACTGTGAGGTCTGGAGGAGACTGTGAGGTCTGGAGGAGACAGAGGAGTCTGGAGGAGACAGTGGGGTCTGGAGGTGACAGAGGAGTCTGGAGGAGACAGAGGAGTCTGGAGGAGACTGTGAGGTCTGGAGGAGACTGTGAGGTCTGGAGGAGACAGAGGAGTCTGGAGGAGACAGTGGGGTCTGGAGGTGACAGAGGAGTCTGGAGGAGACAGAGGAGTCTGGAGGAGACAGCGGGGTCTGGAGGAGACAGCGGGGTCTGGAGGAGACAGAGGAGTCTGGAGGAGACAGAGGAGTCTGGAGGAGACAGAGGAGTCTGGAGGAGACAGAGGAGTCTGGAGGAGACTGTGAGGTCTGGAGGAGACTGTGAGGTCTGGAGGAGACAGAGGAGTCTGGAGGAGACTGTGAGGTCTGGAGGACACTGAGGAGTCTGGAGGAGACAGAGGAGTCTGGAGGAGACTGTGAGGTCTGGAGGAGACTGTGAGGTCTGGAGGAGACAGAGGAGTCTGGAGGAGACAGTGGGGTCTGGAGGTGACAGAGGAGTCTGGAGGAGACAGAGGAGTCTGGAGGAGACAGCGGGGTCTGGAGGAGACAGCGGGGTCTGGAGGAGACAGAGGAGTCTGGAGGAGACAGCGGGGTCTGGAGGAGACAGCGGGGTCTGGAGGAGACAGCGGGGTCTGGAGGAGACAGAGGAGTCTGGAGGAGACAGAGGAGTCTGGAGGAGACAGCGGGGTCTGGAGGAGACAGCGGGGTCTGGAGGAGACAGCGGGGTCTGGAGGAGACAGAGGAGTCTGGAGGAGACAGAGGAGTCTGGAGGAGACTGTGAGGTCTGGAGGAGACTGTGAGGTCTGGAGGAGACAGAGGAGTCTGGAGGAGACAGTGGGGTCTGGAGGTGACAGAGGAGTCTGGAGGAGACAGAGGAGTCTGGAGGAGACAGCGGGGTCTGGAGGAGACAGCGGGGTCTGGAGGAGACAGAGGAGTCTGGAGGAGACAGAGGAGTCTGGAGGAGACAGAGGAGTCTGGAGGAGACAGAGGAGTCTGGAGGAGACTGTGAGGTCTGGAGGAGACTGTGAGGTCTGGAGGAGACAGAGGAGTCTGGAGGAGACAGTGGGGTCTGGAGGTGACAGAGGAGTCTGGAGGAGACAGAGGAGTCTGGAGGAGACAGCGGGGTCTGGAGGAGACAGCGGGGTCTGGAGGAGACAGAGGAGTCTGGAGGAGACAGAGGAGTCTGGAGGAGACAGAGGAGTCTGGAGGAGACTGTGAGGTCTGGAGGAGACTGTGAGGTCTGGAGGAGACAGAGGAGTCTGGAGGAGACAGTGGGGTCTGGAGGTGACAGAGGAGTCTGGAGGAGACAGAGGAGTCTGGAGGAGACAGCGGGGTCTGGAGGAGACAGCGGGGTCTGGAGGAGACAGAGGAGTCTGGAGGAGACAGAGGAGTCTGGAGGAGACAGAGGAGTCTGGAGGAGACTGTGAGGTCTGGAGGAGACTGTGAGGTCTGGAGGAGACAGAGGAGTCTGGAGGAGACTGTGAGGTCTGGAGGACACTGAGGAGTCTGGAGGAGACAGAGGAGTCTGGAGGAGACTGTGAGGTCTGGAGGAGACTGTGAGGTCTGGAGGAGACAGAGGAGTCTGGAGGAGACTGTGAGGTCTGGAGGACACTGAGGAGTCTGGAGGAGACAGAGGAGTCAGCAGGAGTTGACAGAGAAGTCTAAAGGAGACCATGGAGTCTGGAGAAAACAGAGAAGTCTGGAGAAGGGCAGAGATGTCAGGGAGGAACAGGGGAGTCTGGAGGGAACAGAGGAAGAAGTCTGGAGGGGACTGAGGAATCTGGAGAAGGAAACAGATTCCAGGGAGAGACAGGAAAGTATGGAGGGAACAGTGGCGGGGGCCTGGGGGGGGGGGGGAGGGGGGACAGAGGAGTCTGGAGGAGGAGGACAGAGGAGACTGGGGGAGGAGGACAGAGGAATCTGGAGGAGGAGGACAGAGGAGTCTGGGGGAGGAGGACAGAGGAATCTGGAGGAGGAGGACAGAGGAGTCTGGAGGAGGAGGACAGAGGAATCTGGAGGAGGAGGACAGAGGAATCTGGGGGAGGAGGACAGAGGAGACTGGAGGAGAAGGACAGAGGAGTCTGGAGGAGAAGGACAGAGGAATCTGGAGGAGGAGGACAGAGGAATCTGGGGGAGGAGGACAGAGGAGACTGGAGGAGGAGGACAGAGGAGACTGGAGGAGGAGGACAGAGGAGACTGGAGGAGGAGGACAGAGGAGTCTGGAGGAGGAGGACAGAGGAGTCTGGAGGAGGAGGACAGAGGGGTCTGGAGGAGGACAGAGGAGACTGGAGGAGGAGGACAGAGGGGTCTGGAGGAGGACAGAGGAGACTGGAGGAGGAGGACAGAGGAGTCTGGAGGAGGAGGACAGAGGGGTCTGGAGGAGGAGGACAGAGGGGTCTGGAGGAGGAGGACAGAGGAGTCTGGAGGAGGAGGACAGAGGAGACTGGAGGAGGAGGACAGAGGAGACTGGAGGAGGAGGACAGAGGGGTCTGGAGGAGGACAGAGGAGACTGGAGGAGGAGGACAGAGGGGTCTGGAGGAGGACAGAGGAGACTGGAGGAGGAGGACAGAGGAGTCTGGAGGAGGAGGACAGAGGAGACTGGAGGAGGAGGACATAGGAGTCTGGAGGAGGACAGAGGAGTCTGGAGGAGGAGGACAGAGGAGTCTGGAGGAGGACAGAGGAGTCTGGAGGAGGAGGACAGAGGAGACTGGAGGAGGAGGACAGAGGAGTCTGGAGGAGGAGGACAGAGGAGTCTGGAGGAGGACACACCTTCTATAGACTCCTATACACAGGCCCTGCTGAGAATACATGTATATCCAATGGAGCAGGTTACGGAAGCAGCAGAGTACAGAGCAGGTCACTTCTCACTATATAATTCAGAACCAATATGGTGGAAACCGAACTCCCTGCAGATGTTCCCCTTGTTGGGCTTGAACCCAAGACTCCAACATTACAAAACACCATAGGATGATGGGGACTTTATAAAGTGGGGTCATCTTCGGGGTGTTGTGACCATCACGTCTGGTACTTGAGGCTCCAGATACTGGTGGTGACCCCATATGTGTTCTGTATAGGATATAGAGCAGTCAGGGTGGGGGCCACAGATAGAGACTGGTGTCCCCTAGGTGCCCTTGTCAGAGGTCAGCGCGGTCTACTGTTACCCTTGTCCTTTAGGCAGACGGAGAAATGAACATGAGAGGAGGGAACTGGGAGTCGTGACCTTAAGAGGGGATATATTTAGCCGCTGCACCTGCCTCGCACTTAACCCCTTCACCTCCAGAAACCACCACAGTCCCTGCCGTCTCCATCCTCCACCAGACGTCTCAGGTCAGAGCTCGGCCCGGACACTTAAAGGGACACAACACGTCGTCTGACATTCTGAAGGGCTCAGAGGATGGAAACGGATTAAAGGAAAGAAAAAAGGGGAAAAATCATCAGTGAAAGAAGAAAAAAGAGAAAAAAGAGAAACCTAAAGAATTTACAGGGAACGGCGTTATTTCCCACCAATGACCTCCATTCAGTTCTGGTTCATAATAATCTTTATATCATTCACAAATACAAAGTCACAAATCCCCTACAGTGACAGGATTAACCCCTTGCTCCACTGACTATAAAGCACCGACCTCATAAACCGAAGCAAAAGAAATGAGACCCTGAAGGAAGAAAAGGTCAGAAGGGTCAACGCTGGGGTCACTAGGAAAGTACAGAAGAGCCAAAGAGCTGAAAAGAACTGATACCTCCAAGACTTCTCCTGTCCTTCACCATTTATAACACATCCGGGGCCCCTCTGACCACCATCTATAACACATCCGGGGCCCCTCTGACCACCATCTATAACACATCCGGGGCCCCTCTGACCACCATCTATAACACATCCGGGGCCCCTCTGACCCCCATCTACTACACATCCGGGGCCCCTCTGATCACCATCTACTACACATCCGGGGCCCCTCTGACCACCATCTTCTACACATCTGGGGCCCCTCTGATCACCATCTACTACACATCCGGGGCCCCTCTGACCCCCATCTACTACACATCCGGGGCCCCTCTGACCCCCATCTACTACACATCCGGGGCCCCTCTGATCACCATCTACTACACATCCGGGGCCCCTCTGATCACCATCTACTACACATCTGGGGCCCCTCTGACCACCATCTTCTACACATCTGGGGCCCCTCTGACCACATCTACTACACATCCAGGGCCCCTCTGACCACCATCTACTACACATCCGGGGCCCCTCTGACCACCATCTACTACACATCCAGGGCCCCTCTGACCCCCATCTACTACACATCTGGGGCCCCTCTGACCACCATCTACAACACATCCGGGGCCCCTCTGACCACCATCTATAACACATCCGGGGCCCCTCTGACCACCATCTACTACACATCCGGGGCCCCTCTGACCACCATCTATAACACATCCGGGGCCCCTCTGACCACATCTACTACACATCCGGGGCCCCTCTGATCACCATCTACAACACATCCGGGGCCCCTCTGACCACCATCTACTACACATCTGGGGCCCCTCTGACCACCATCTACTACACATCTGGAGCCCCTCTGACAACCATCTACTACACATCTGGGGCCCCTCTGACCACCATCTACTACACATCCAGGGCCCCTCTGAACACCATCTACTACACATCCGGGGCCCCTCTGACCACCATCTACTACACATCCAGGGCCCCTCTGAACACCATCTACTACACATCCGGGGCCCCTCTGACCACCATCTACTACACATCCGGGGCCCCTCTGACCACCATCTACTACACATCCGGGGCCCCTCTGACCCCCATCTACAACACATCCGGGGCCCCTCTGACCACCATCTACTACACATCTGGGGCCCCTCTGACCACCATCTACTGCACATCTGGGGCCCCTCTGACCCCCATCTACAACACATCTGGGGCCCCTCTGACCACCATCTACTACACATCTGGAGCCCCTCTGACCACCATCTACTACACATCCGGGGCCCCTCTGACCACCATCTACTACACATCCGGGGCCCCTCTGACCACCATCTACTACACATCCGGGGCCCCTCTGATCACCATCTACTACACATCTGGGGCCCCTCTGACCCCCATCTACTACACATCCGGGGCCCCTCTGACCACCATCTACTACACATCCGGGGCCCCTCTGATCACCATCTACAACACATCCGGGGCCCCTCTGACCACCATCTACTACACATCTGGGGCCCCTCTGACCACCATCTACTACACATCTGGAGCCCCTCTGACAACCATCTACTACACATCTGGGGCCCCTCTGACCACCATCTACTACACATCCAGGGCCCCTCTGAACACCATCTACTACACATCCGGGGCCCCTCTGACCACCATCTACTACACATCCAGGGCCCCTCTGAACACCATCTACTACACATCCGGGGCCCCTCTGACCACCATCTACTACACATCCGGGGCCCCTCTGACCACCATCTACTACACATCCGGGGCCCCTCTGACCCCCATCTACAACACATCCGGGGCCCCTCTGACCACCATCTACTACACATCTGGGGCCCCTCTGACCACCATCTACTGCACATCTGGGGCCCCTCTGACCCCCATCTACAACACATCTGGGGCCCCTCTGACCACCATCTACTACACATCTGGAGCCCCTCTGACCACCATCTACTACACATCCGGGGCCCCTCTGACCACCATCTACTACACATCCGGGGCCCCTCTGACCACCATCTACTACACATCCGGGGCCCCTCTGATCACCATCTACTACACATCTGGGGCCCCTCTGACCCCCATCTACTACACATCCGGGGCCCCTCTGACCACCATCTACTACACATCCGGGGCCCCTCTGACCACCATCTACTACACATCCGGGGCCCCTCTGACCACCATCTACTACACATCCGGGGCCCCTCCGACCACCATCTACTACACATCCGGAGCCCCTCTGACCACCATCTACTACACATCTGGGGCCCCTCTGACCCCCATCTACTACACATCCGGGGCCCCTCTGACCAACATCTACTACACATCCGGGGCCCCTCTGACCACCATCTACTACACATCCGGGGCCCCTCTGACCACCATCTACTACACATCCGGGGCCCCTCTGACCACCATCTACTACACATCCGGGGCCCCTCTGACCACCATCTACTACATATCCGGGGCCCCTCTGACCACCATCTACTACACATCCGGGGCCCCTCTGACCACCATCTACTACACATCTGGAGCCCCTCTGACCACCATCTACTACACATCCGGGGCCCCTCTGATCACCATCTACTACACATCCGGGGCCCCTCTGACCACCATCTACTACACATCCGGGGCCCCTCTGACCACCATCTACTACACATCCGGGGCCCCTCTGACCACCATCTACTACACATCCGGGGCCCCTCTGACCACATCTACTACACATCCGGGGCCCCTCCGACCACCATCTACTACACATCCGGAGCCCCTCTGACCACCATCTACTACACATCTGGGGCCCCTCTGACCCCCATCTACTACACATCCGGGGCCCCTCTGACCAACATCTACTACACATCCGGGGCCCCTCTGACCACCATCTACTACACATTCGGGGCCCCTCTGACCACCATCTACTACACATCCGGGGCCCCTCTGACCACCATCTACTACACATCCGGGGCCCCTCTGACCACCATCTACTACATATCCGGGGCCCCTCTGACCACCATCTACTACACATCCGGGGCCCCTCTGACCACCATCTACTACACATCCGGGGCCCCTCTGACCACCATCTTCTACACATCTGGAGCCCCTCTGACCACCATCTACTACACATCCGGGGCCCCTCTGATCACCATCTACTACACATCTGGGGCCCCTCTGACCACCATCTTCTACACATCTGGGGCCCCTCTGACCACCATCTACTACACATCTGGGGCCCCTCTGACCCCCATCTACTACACATCCGGGGCCCCTCTGACCACCATCGACTACACATCCGGGGCCCCTCTGACCACCATCTACTACACATCCGGGGCCCCTCTGACCACCATCTACTACACATCTGGAGCCCCTCTGACCACCATCTACTACACATCCGGGGCCCCTCTGACCACCATCTACTACACATCTGGGGCCCCTCTGACCACCATCTACTACACATCTGGGGCCCCTCTGACCCCCATCTACTACACATCCGGGGCCCCTCTGACCACCATCTACTACACATCCGGGGCCCCTCTGACCACCATCTACTACACATCCGGGGCCCCTCTGACCACCATCTACTACACATCCGGGACCCCTCCGACCACCATCTACTACACATCTGGGGCCCCTCTGTATCCCGCAGCCCCCCTTGTAGACAGCAGCCCCCCCTTGTAGACAGCAGGCCCCCCCTTGTAGACAGCAGGCCCCCCCCTTGTATACAGCAGGCCCCCCCCCTTGTATACAGCAGGCCCCCCCCCTTGTATACAGCAGGCCCCCCCTTGTAGACAGCAGGCCCCCCCCTTGTATACAGCAGGCCCCCCCTTGTATACAGCAGGCCCCCCCTTGTATACAGCAGGCCCCCCCTTGTAGACAGCAGCCCCCCCCCTTGTAGACAGCAGGCCCCCCCCTTGTATACAGCAGGCCCACAATCTACTACACATTCAGGGCCCCTCTGACCACCGTCACCTATAACCATGACCACATAACCTCCAAGACTCCTCCTGCAGTCCCCCCTTGTAGACAGCAGCCCCCCCTTGTAGACAGCAGCCCCCCCTTGTAGACAGCACCACCCCCTTGTCGACAGCACCACTCCCTTGTAGACAGCACCCCCCTTGTAGACAACAGCCCCCCTTGTAGACAGCAGGCCCACTCTTGTAGACAGCAGCCCCCCCTTGTAGACAGCAGGCCCCCCACTTGTAGACAGCAGCCCCCACCTTGTAGACAGCAGGCCCCCCTTGTAGACAGCACCCCCCTTGTAGACAGCAGCCCCCCCTTGTAGACAGCAGACCCCCTTGTAGACAGCAGCCCCCCCGCTTGTAGACAGCAGGCCCCCCTTGTAGACAGCAGCCCCCCCTTGTAGACAGCAAACCCCCTTGTAGACCGCAGGCCCCCCCTTGTAGACAGCAGGCCCACCTTGAACACAGCAGCCCCCCCCCTTGTAGATAGCACCCCCCCTTGTAGACAGCACCCCCCCCCCGTTGTAGACACCAGGCCCACCTTGTACACAACAGCCCCTTGAAGACAGCAGCCCCCCCTTGTAGACAGCAGACCCCCTTGTAGACAGCAGCCCCTCCTTGTAGACAGCAGACCCCCTTGTAGACAGCAGCCCCCCCCTTGTAGACAGCAGGCCCCCTTGTAGACAGCAGCACCCCCCCTTGTAGACAGCACCCCCCTTGTAGACAGCAGCCCCCCCTTGTAGACCGCAGGCCCCCCCTTGTAGACAGCAGGCCCCCCCTTGTAGACAGCAGGCCCACCTTGAACACAGCAGCCCCCCCCCTTGTAGACAGCAGCCCCCCTTTGTAGACAGCAGACCCCCTTGTAGACAGCAGCCCCCCCTTGTAGACAGCAGGCCCCCCCTTGCAGACAGCAGGCCCATCTTGCACACAGCAGCCCCCCAGTGTAGATAGCACCCCCCTTGTATCCCGAAGCCCCCCTTGTAGACAGCAGCCCCCCCTTGTAGGCAGCAGCCCCCCTTGTAGACAGCAGGCCCCCCTTGTAGACAGCAGCCCCCCCTTGTAGACAGCAGACCCCCCACTTGTAGACAGCAGGCCCCCCTTGTAGACAGCAGACCCCCCACTTGTAGACAGCAGCCCCCCTTGTAGACAGCAGGCCCCCCTTGTAGACAGCAGCCCCCCCCCCTTGTAGACAGCACCACCCCCTTGTAGACAGCAGACCCCCCACTTGTAGACAGCAGGCCCCCCTTGTAGACACCAGGCCCCCCCTTGTAGACAGCAGACCCCCCACTTGTAGACAGCAGCCCCCCTTGTAGACAGCAGCCCCCCCCCTTGTAGACAGCAGCCCCCCCCTTGTAGACAGCAGACCCCCCACTTGTAGACAGCAGCCCCCCTTGTAGACAGCAGGCCCCCCTTGTAGACAGCAGCCCCCCCCTTGTAGACAGCAGCCCCCCCCTTGTAGACAGCAGGCCCCCTTGTAGACAGCAGCACCCCCCCTTGTAGACAGCACCCCCCTTGTAGACAGCAGCCCCCCCTTGTAGACCGCAGGCCCCCCCTTGTAGACAGCAGGCCCCCCCTTGTAGACAGCAGGCCCACCTTGAACACAGCAGCCCCCCCCCCCTTGTAGACAGCAGCCCCCCTTTGTAGACAGCAGACCCCCTTGTAGACAGCAGCCCCCCCTTGTAGACAGCAGGCCCCCCCTTGCAGACAGCAGGCCCATCTTGCACACAGCAGCCCCCCAGTGTAGATAGCACCCCCCTTGTATCCCGAAGCCCCCCTTGTAGATAGCAGCCCCCCCTTGTAGGCAGCAGCCCCCCTTGTAGACAGCAGGCCCCCCTTGTAGACAGCAGCCCCCCCTTGTAGACAGCAGCCCCCCTTGTAGACAGCAGCCCCCCCTTGTAGACAGCAGGCCCCCCCTTGTAGACAGCAGACCCCCCACTTGTAGACAGCAGCCCCCCTTGTAGACAGCAGGCCCCCCTTGTAGACAGCAGCCCCCCCCCCTTGTAGACAGCAGCCCCCCCCCTTGTAGACAGCAGACCCCCCCCTTGTAGACAGCAGGCCCCCCTTGTAGACAGCAGCCCCCCCCTTGTAGACAGCACCACCCCCTTGAAGACAGCAGACCCCCCACTTGTAGACAGCAGGCCCCCCTTGTAGACACCAGGCCCCCCACTTGTAGACAGCAGCCCCCCTTGTAGACAGCAGGCCCCCCTTGTAGACAGCAGCCCCCCCCCTTGTAGACAGCAGCCCCCCCCTTGTAGACAGCAGACCCCCCACTTGTAGACAGCAGCCCCCCTTGTAGACAGCAGGCCCCCCTTGTAGACAGCAGCCCCCCCCCTTGTAGACAGCAGCCCCCCCCCTTGTAGACAGCAGACCCCCCACTTGTAGACAGCAGCCCCCCTTGTAGACAGCAGGCCCCCCTTGTAGACAGCAGGCCCCCCCTTGTAGACAGTAGACCCCCCACTTGTAGACAGCAGCCCCCCTTGTAGACAGCAGGCCCCCCTTGTAGATAGCAGCCCCTCCCTTGTAGACAGCAGCCCCCCCCTTGTAGACAGCAGACCCCCCACTTGTAGACAGAAGCCCCCTTTGTAGACAGCAGGCCCCACTTGTAGACAGCAGCCCCCCCCTTGTAGACAGCAGCCCCCCCCCTTGTAGACAGCAGACCCCCCACTTGTAGACAGCAGGCCCCCCCCCCCTTGTAGACAGCAGGCCCCCCTTGTAGAGAGCAGGACCCCCCTTGAAGACAGCAGCCCCCCCTTGTAGACAGCAGACCCCCTTGTAGACAGCAGCCCCCCCCTTATAGACAGCAGGCCCCCTTGTAGACAGCAGCCCCCCCCTTGTAAACAGCAACCCCCTTGTAGACAGCAGCCCCCCCTTGTAGACCGCAGGCCCCCCCTTGTAGACAGCAGGCCCCCCCTTGTAGACCGCAGGCCCCCCCCTTGTAGACAGCAGGCCCCCCCTTGTAGACAGCAGGCCCACCTTGAACACAGCAGCCCCCCCCTTGTAGACAGCAGCCCCCCCCCTTGTAGACA